>NC_139556.1:80338504-80623504 GCF_965112155.1 Podarcis liolepis
TCTCCATATTGGGACTGTAGATGTTCAAACGGTTGAATAAACAGCAGGGCGTGAGAAAGAGTTCTGTAAGACGCAAAAATGAACGTCTCTAACATTTTTAAAGACTAATAAAATGCCTTACATGTGAGTGGCTAATCTTACAGCCCAACAAGGAGCTCCTGTGGTCTGCCAAATAACCACAATTGGATTGCCCATAATGTTTGTGTGTGTTCAGAGGACAGAAATTTAGCCTGCTTGGCAGAATTGTTTGAGCCAAGCATCGTTTTCACACAATGCTCAAACTTAAGCTCTGTGTATGAGAGGGCCAGATAGCTGAATTCTGCCGCAAGGAGCCGTTGCACTATATCACATGTGAGACAGTAAGGCCCATGGGTCCTAGTGCCAATTCCTCTTCTCTTGGCTCTGTTGAGGCAAGGAAAGCATGGCCAGACACACTGACCTACTCATCCCACAAACAATTTCATTGAAAAGATAATTTCAACTTCCTAACGTGCACTGCAAAAACATGTGTCTTTTACATAATATTTTATATTGGGGCTGCCAACCAGGCAGTGCAACTTAAACAGCTTTCAAAGCAAACTCTCCCCCCCCCCCTTGGAGATGACATGCTTGTTTTCATAGGATACAAACTGTTCCATGGTTAGAACATATTTTGCATTAAAGATGTGTGCTGTAATGCTGATGCCCTTGTCAGGTTCTTTCTGAATGAACACGAAGGAAAGTGGTTTTGCAGGTGTTTCTTCCTGCCCCCGAAGTGCTTCCTCACCTACCTTTCGATGCAGCTCTTTCTCCCTAAAACATAAAGAGATGACAGGGGCAGAACAGCTCCTCTGTAATGGAGTTTAATTTTATACAAATGGCTCATCGGAGCTGGCACAGCATCATTTCGAGTTTTCAGCGTGCTGGGTTGAATCTGTCAAACTGGGAAACCAGAAGCTGATGCTAAAGACTGCTGCTTTCACTTCAGGCTGTGTTTTGTCATATAAGGACTTCAACACAATCTTGAAAGCTCTGCTCGAGATAAGAAAGAAAGTGACATGGGTGACTAGCTACACTTACGCAGGGGTTTTAAGAGCACTTCCCTGTAGGCTCGCCTGTTCCAAACAATTTGCATGAAATTTAATAACTTTGGATGAACAGATTAAAAACGCTCATTGAAGAAACCAGAGGCCTTTCTCCTTGGAATATTAGGTCCTGAACTGCCCAAGAAAGATGTAAAGGTATTGTTGTATGCCACAACTGCTGCATGAATTTTAAGAGCCAAAAAATGGAAAACACAAGAATTACCAACTGTGGAAGAATGGCAGATGAAGATGATGGACTTTATGGAGCTGGCTGATCTCACTGGGAGAATCAGCGACCAGAAAGAAGAGGAATATCAAGAAGATTGGAAGAAATTTAAAGACTGTTTGAATAAATATTGTAAGATTAAAGATTAGCAGTTACTTGACAGTACTAAATAGGCCTAGGATTAAATTAGGATTTAAATAAATAAATGAGACATAGAATGTTATGAAAAGTTAAGAAATTTGATTATAATCGGAATATTGCTTTTTTGAATAATGATATTGGAAAACTGCTACATTCAGTTACAAGGAAATTTAGATGGAAGAGATTAGAGGAAGTCAAGCAATATGTTTATGAAGTTGGAAGTTTAATTAATTAACTTTTATTGTTTATGCGTTTGTGGTTATATTTTTGGTTATTATTTGCTATATTTGTTTTATTTATTTTTCTTTTTCTTTTCTTTTTGTTTCATTGGTTTTATAGTATGTGTTGTATTTGTATGAAACTTAATAAATATTATTGGGGGGGAATACTCATTGAGAGGAGTGAAGGGCACAGGGTCACTCTCCTCTGACTTCATGTGACCATGTACTAGGAGACTATAGCACAAATGGGCCCAAAATGGACATCTGTACAACCTGCAAAGGTGGCTGCCTCTTTCCCTCCATATCAAGGTGGAACCGTTTGTCAGTCCAAAGGCCACATTCCACCGACAACCTCCCAGGGGGTTCCATGTTGGTGATGGGCATGGCCAGAAGGCAAGTGGACAGGGAAAGAAACAAAAATAAGCAGAACAATGGATGTAGCTCTGATCTTTGTACAAAAGGCCAGCCATACAAAAATCAAGGGTTTACACACACACACACACGCACACACACACACACACACACACACAGAGAGAGAGAGAGAGAGAGAGAGCTGCAAACATCTTTCTCTCTTTCTTTTCCATTATGCTTTATTAAGTTTCAACATTTTTAACCTATACAATCAAAATACAATTTCGTCTTTTCTCTTATTTTTATCAACCTCCCCCCCATTTTCCATGGAGTTCCTGTTTCTCCCCTTCTGTTGCACCATAAAGGTAAAGGTAAAAGGACCCTTGACCATTAGGTCAAGTCGTGACCGACTCTGGGGTTGCGACGCTCATCTCGCTTTATTGGCCGCATGACTAAGCCACTTCTGGCGAACCAGAGCAGTGTACGGAAATGCTGTTTACCTCTCCGCCAGTGCGGTACCTATTTATCTACTTGCACTTTGACGTGCTTTCGAACTGCTAGGTTGGCAGGAGCAGGGACCGAGCAACAGGAGCTTCTATTAAATCATAACCACAATCTTATCATCCAGAGGTGGATCCAGGCAAGCAAGAACCATCATGATCACAGTTCAGTGAATGATCTAGCCAGGCAAAAGCACCCAAGGAAAGTGAGTAACATCAGATGAGCAACATCCTTGAAAGAACCCTGGACATAACAGTTCTGTACCAAGTAGTGCAGAGGTTACAGCAACTTCATAGTTCTTCCACCAGCCAGTGTCAAACCCACTGTGCTGGCCCCGGGGGTAAGGTACCGTGAATGTAGCAGAGTCCACACGAAGCGGGGCGAGGTCCGATGCAGAGAGACGGGCGGGGAACGGGAACGCTGGAACAGAAGGCTGAGCAGGTAACAGGAACACCGGATGGTCGGGAACAGGAGGCCGAGCAGGAAACAGGAGTACTGGATAGTCAGGAACATGAAGCCGAGCAGGGATCAGGAGTACCGGTTAGTCAGGAACAGGAGGCCGAGCAAGGATCAGGATCACAGGAAGGTCCGAAGCCAACAACGACGTTGCTCCCGCAACCTGGGGCCGGGATGAGTGGGCTTTTATCCTCTTCTAAGGTCAGGGGCGGTCCCGACCCCCAGGAGCCCCGCCTACCTTGGCCTTAAGGCGAGCACTCCTCCTGGGGGCAACTAGTTCCCTTCGCCTCTCTGCCCTAAGCCTCTGCAGATCAGGAGAGGCCGAAGGGTTACTGGGCCCTGGAGGAGGCTCACCTGTGGCCACTGAGTCATCAGGCTCCTCTGGGGCCAGGAGGACTTCACCTGGGGCCAGCTCCTGCTGCACTGCCACAGGTGCAAGCTCTTCAGCCTCTAGGCCTTGCCCCAGTTCAGCCGGCCCTGGGGGCGGGGACTCCTGTGCAGGCTGGGATTCCTCTGTTTCATCCTCCGAATCGGAATCCCAGGCCATCACACCATCCCCCCTCCCAGGCCCCCCCCTCAACCGAGGGTCCGGACCCGGCTTGCCGGGGTACGTCGCATGGAACTCTCGGAGGCAGGCAGGTGCGTGGACGTTGGCCGCTGGTTCCCAGGAACGGTCCTCCGGTCCGTACCCCTTCCAGTCAATGAGATACTGTAGCTTTCCCCTGCGGTATCGGGAGTCCAGGATGCGTTCCACCTCGTACTCAGGCTCTCCCCGAACCAACACTGGCTGCGGTTGGGGACGGTTCGGGTGGAACTCGTCGGGTGGGGCCACAGGACTCAAAAGGGACCTGTGGAAGACCGGGTGAACCTTCAGGGTTGCGGGTAACCGGAGACGGAATGCCACAGGAGAGACTTGGTCCACGATAGGGAACGGGCCGGTGAAGCGGGCGTCCAACTTCCGCGAAGGTCGAGAGGGGTGGAGATGGCGAGTAGAGAGCCAAACCAGGTCACCGACGCGAAGTTCCGGCCCCACCTGGCGGTGGCGGTCGGCCTGGGCTTTGTACGCTTCCTTGGCCTGGTGCAGTTGCTCCACCAAAAGCTGTTGCTGGGACTGGAGCTCTTGAAGCCACTCCGTCACTGCCGGGACCACGGATGCCGGCAGCACCTCTGGAAACAGCCGTGGATGATAACCATAGCTGGCCTGGAACGGGGTCTGCTGGGTGGACGCATTCACCGCGTTGTTATAGGCGAACTCCGCCAATGCCAGGTGGTCGACCCAGTCATCCTGCTGGTAGCTGCAGTAACACCGGAGGTACTGCTCTAGCACAGCGTTCGCCCGTTCCGTCTGGCCATCGGTCTGTGGGTGGTAGGCTGACGAGAGGCAGACCTCTGTCCCGAGGGTCTGGTGTAATGTTCGCCAGAACCGGGATGTGAACTGAACGCCCCGGTCGGACACCACGCGCTCAGGTAGTCCATGCAGGCGGAAGACATGCTGAAGGTACAGCTGCGCAGTTTCCTTGGCTGTGGGTACAGATGGACAGGGAGCGCAGTGTACCATCTTGGTGAAATGGTCGGAGAAAACCAGAAGGCAGGTACAGCCACGAGATGAGGGTAATTCCACTATAAAGTCCAACGAAACCGTGTGCCAAGGGCGCGGTGGAACTGGCAATGGCTGAAGTAGGCCGGGGGGTCGCCCGGTAGGACCCTTGGCGCGACGGCAGACATCACAACCAGCAACGTAGCGAGCCACGTCAGCCTTCAGGCGGGGCCACCAAAACTCCCGACTGACCAAATGGGTGGTCCGATACCGTCCAAAGTGCCCTGCTGCTGGGGCATCATGGGCCATCCGGAGAACCTCCAGCCGTAGTGGCCCTGGCGGGACGTACAGACGACCGTGGTGCAGCAGCAGGCCCTGATGCAGGACCAGCCCCGGATATTGTGGACTGGACCCTTCAGCCAGCTCCCGGAGACGATCCTGGGCCCAAGCGTCGACCCGCTGCTGTTCCCGCACCCGAACCTGCAGTGGCTGCGCCTCCTGGGTGGCCAGGAATGCAGCCGGAGGTAGAATCGTGGTGGGTTCTGCTTGCTGTACCGTGTCTGCGTTGTCTTCAGGTTTCCGGGACAGAGCATCCGCCTTCTGATTCTGAGAGCTAGGGATGTAGCGGATCCGAAACTGGAACCGGGAAAAGAACAACGCCCACCGGATCTGTCTTTGGTTCAGCTTGCGGGTGGTCTGGAGGTACTCCAGGTTCCGGTGGTCGGTTCTCACCTCCACCGGATGTCGTGCCCCCTCAAGATGGTGGCGCCAGACCTCGAAGGCTACCTTGATAGCCAGTAGTTCCCGCTCCCACACAGTATAGTTACGCTCCGCTGGGAGGAGCTGGCGGGAATAGAAGGTGCAGGGTAAAAGTGGCGCTTCCGGTCCGTGCTGCTGAGACAAGACGGCACCGAGAGCCGTACTGGAGGCGTCAGTCTCTACCACAAAGGGTCGAGAAGGATCCGGATGCTGCAAGATTGGCGCTCTCTGGAAACAGGCCTTCAACCCTTGAAACGCCTCCTCCGCCTCCTTGTCCCAGGAAAACGGCGTCTTGGGGCGCAGTAGTCGGGTCAACGGGGTGGTGCGGTGAGCATAGTCCGCAATGAAGGTTCGGTAATAGTTGGCGAACCCCAGGAAACGCTGTAGGTCCTTGCGGTTCCGAGGTGCCGCCCATTCTCGAACCGCTGCCACCTTCCCAGGATCCATCTGCACCCCACCTGGTGAGAGTCGGTGACCCAGGAAGTCCACTGACCGCTGATGAAACTCGCACTTGCTGAGCTTTGCATACAGACGATGCTCGCGCAAGCGCTGCAGCACGGTCCGGACATGGCCTTCGTGGCACGCCGGGTCACGGGAGTAAACCAGAATGTCATCCAAGTACACCACCACATACTTGTCTAGCAAGTCCTGGAACACGTGGTTGATGTACCGTTGGAACACAGCAGGCGCGTTGCACAAACCAAAGGGCATAACCAGGTATTCGAACTGTCCGTACCGGGTCCCAAATGCGGTCTTCCACTCATCCCCGGCGCGGATCCGAATCAAATTGTAGGCACCCCGGAGGTCTAGCTTGGTGAACACCTGCGCCCCTTGCACCCGCTCCAGTAACTCCGAAATAAGGGGCAAAGGGTACCGGTCCGGGATGGTGATTTTGTTCAGGGCCCGGTAATCATGGCAAAGGCGGAGCTCCCCACATTTCTTTTTAACAAAGAGCACTGGCGCAGCAGTGGGCGAGGTAGAAGGCCTAATGAACCCACGCTCCAGGTTCTTGCGCAAGAAGTCCTGTAAAGCCTCGCGCTCTGGCTCGGTTAACGAGTATAAGCGACTCACCGGTAGAGGCGCTCCAGGCTGGAGGTCTATGCCACAGTCAAAGGACCGATGCGGCGGTAGCTGGTCTGCCCCCCGTTCCTCAAACACGTCGTGATAGTCCCGGTATTCAGCGGGGAGCGTTGCAGCAACCTCCTCAGTGGGCGCAGCTGCTAGCATCTCAGTCTCAGCCGGAGAACTGGGGTCTGGGAAGTGTACAGTCCGTTTGACCCAGTCAATCCGCACATTGTGAGCCTCCAGCCAGTCCATCCCAAGCACCAGGGGGAACCGGGGCATGGAGGCAATATCCAGAGTTCGCATCTCACGGTGCTGCTGGAGGCACAGGACCAGGGGCTGGGTCTCCTGAGTGACGGCACCCGAACGCAGGGGCCGTCCGTCGATTGCCTCCACCTGCACCGGTTCTGGCTTGTTCCGCAGTGGCACCCGATGCTGGGCAGCAAAAGCAGCGTCCATATAAGAGCGGGTTGCGCCCGAATCCACCAGCGCATGGGTAAGAATCCATGGCCCTCCTGGAGGGTATAGATGTACCGGAACCATAAGGTGTTGTAATTCAATTGGTGCGGCCCCATTCTGTGCTGTTTGGGACCCCCGGTAGCCAGGGCCATCAGCTACTGGGGTTTGGTGGTTTCCCTGCGGCTGGTGTTTCTCAGGACAGGACCTTGCATAGTGTCCGCTTCCGCCACAATAGAGACAAAGATTCCCCTCCCGACGCCGCGACTTCTCTGCGGGGGAGAGGCGTGGCCGCACTGCCCCAAGCTGCATAGGTTCCTCCAATGACTTAGCTGGGCCCGTGGGGCTGCTGGTCGACACTGGGGCCAAGAACTGGAGGTGCCGGCGGTCCCGAGCCTGACGCCGGTCCTCTAGCCGATCGTCAATCTGTAGACTCCATTGGATAAGGGTGTCTAGCGTGGTGGGGCGTTCCATCGTGGCCAGCTGGTCCAGTATCTCATCTGAAAGCCCCTCGAGATACTGGTCCCGGAGAGCCGAGTCGTTCCAGGTCAAGTCCTGTGCCAGCAGCCGGAATTCTGTGGTGTATGCGGCCACCGTGGACTTGCCCTGTCTCAACCGCCGAATCGCCCGGTTGGCTTGACTCCCTTTCTGGGGGTTGCCGAACGCGGCCTCCAAACGATTGCAAAACCCCGTATAGTCTGCCAGCAAGGGGGAGTCTTGCCTGAGTAGCGGCAACGCCCACTTGGCCGCCTGGTCCTTTAACAAACTAATCAAAAAGTGCACCTTGGTGCGGTCGTCAGGAAAGTTCCGGGCTCGCCCCTGAATATATAGCTTGGCCTGGGCCAGGAACATAGGAAAGCTGGCCGGGGCTCCATCAAATTTCTCAGGCAAAGCCACTGGGTACTTGCCAGGAGTCGGGGCGTCGGCCCCAGGAGCCGGTAGGGCTTCTAAGCGTTGCTGAAGTGCCACGACCGCGTCACTGAGCTGCTGCACGGTGTGAGTTAAGGCCTGGTTCTCCTGGGCCAAAGTCACCAGTGCAGCCGCCTGGTCCTCCATGGCCTCTGGCTCTTCCCGAACGCACCCCTACGAAGGGGGAGTGCGGGTGTGGCGGGAGCAAACTGTGCTGGCCCCGGGGGTAAGGTACCGTGAATGTAGCAGAGTCCACACGAAGCGGGGCGAGGTCCGATGCAGAGAGACGGGCGGGGAACGGGAACGCTGGAACAGAAGGCTGAGCAGGTAACAGGAACACCGGATGGTCGGGAACAGGAGGCCGAGCAGGAAACAGGAGTACTGGATAGTCAGGAACATGAAGCCGAGCAGGGATCAGGAGTACCGGTTAGTCAGGAACAGGAGGCCGAGCAAGGATCAGGATCACAGGAAGGTCCGAAGCCAACAACGACGTTGCTCCCGCAACCTGGGGCCGGGATGAGTGGGCTTTTATCCTCTTCTAAGGTCAGGGGCGGTCCCGACCCCCAGGAGCCCCGCCTACCTTGGCCTTAAGGCGAGCACTCCTCCTGGGGGCAACTAGTTCCCTTCGCCTCTCTGCCCTAAGCCTCTGCAGATCAGGAGAGGCCGAAGGGTTACTGGGCCCTGGAGGAGGCTCACCTGTGGCCACTGAGTCATCAGGCTCCTCTGGGGCCAGGAGGACTTCACCTGGGGCCAGCTCCTGCTGCACTGCCACAGGTGCAAGCTCTTCAGCCTCTAGGCCTTGCCCCAGTTCAGCCGGCCCTGGGGGCGGGGACTCCTGTGCAGGCTGGGATTCCTCTGTTTCATCCTCCGAATCGGAATCCCAGGCCATCACACCCAGACAACTTCCCTAGAAAAAAACCTAATCAGTCATGACTTGCCTAGGTGGTCTCCTTGAAACAGGCCACTTGGAACTGGCAGAACATGGATGATATTCTTTTGACAACTCCTGGCCTGGAGGGGTACTGAAGTCCAGATTTTGTTTTCTCCTTCCACCTCATCCTCACAACATTTAACTGACAACACATTCCCACCACTTCCCACCCTTTCTAACCATGGCTAGTGTTAAAAGTATGGAAATGGTGGCTTAGCCCTCTCTGATGTCTGTTCTGGTACTGTATATGAGTGACTTCTAGTGATGGGCTATCACTTCTCTTCTAAACTTTGTTGTGTGATAGCAGTCTTCTCTCCATTATGAATTTGCTCAAGGGCTCACTCTAAGGTGTTTTCTTCTAAGGTTACCATATTTCAAAATCCGGACACAAAAGTTGTGCCTGGACACATTTTCCAATGGCTGAATCCCAGCTATGGCAACCCTAAGCTGATTTGCCCAATCACAGAAAGCGGATGTAATTATGTAATCAGTTTTCACTAAATGGGAAGTTTTCACTCTGTTGCAGATGCTCACACTGGAAGCCTTTGTCCTGAGGAAACAAGGGGTGTCTTGTCTGTCTCTTTTCTTGTAAAAGGCTGAAATTCATCCCTGTTTTTGCCAGTGAGAATATCTTTCTGTAACTACAGGATACATAGGTGTGTAATTATGTCTAGTGATGCAATGATGTGGTTTTTACTCAGGCCATACTTTCATGCTACATCTTGTGACCAAAGGGAGGTAAGCAGGAAACAGGCTTAACTCAGTCCCCACAGTTGTATCTTGTGAGTCACCCCTGCCTTAGACACAGGGGACTGGAGCCAAGTAACTTATATTCATTGAAATCAATTGACATGACCAACTTAGGTCCATCCATTTAAATGGGTCTCCTCTGTGTACAACTTACCGTATTTTTCGCCCTATAGGACACACTTTTTCCCCTCCAAAAATGAAGGGGAAATGTGTGTGCGTCCTATGGAGCGAATGCAGGCTTTCGCTGAAGCCTGGAGAGCGAGAGCGGTCGGTGCGCACCGACCCCTCTCGCTCTCCAGGCTTCGCGGACCTCTCCGCAAGCAACGGGAGCGCTCCCGCTGCTTGGGGAGAGCTGCCTGCATGCCGAAGCCTGCGCGCACTGAGATCAGCGCGTCCAGGCTTCACGGACCTCTCCGCAAGCAGCGAGAGCCAGCACTGGGCTCCCACGGCTTGCAGAGAGCTGCCTGTTTGGGGGCTGGGGTCGGGGGAAGCTCGGGCCACCCCAGCCCCGCGCCTGGGGCGGAAATAATTTTTTTCCTTTATTTCCCCCCCAAAAAACTAGGTGCGCCTTATGGGACGGTGCGTCCTATAGGGCGAAAAATACGGTAATTGGTTGCAACCCATTGAAGACAGCAAAATTAAGATATCCAGGGCCAGTTTTGAGGGCTCTCTTAGCAAAGTACAGCCCAGCAACTTTTCTGAGGTCAGAGGTAGGAAGGACGAGTGGTTGCAACCCATCCACTGCTAGTTTAAGAATTCAGGACCAGGAGTATGATTAGGTGGGACATTGTCATTTAGTCGTGTCCAACTCTTCGTGACCTCATGGACCAGAGCACACCAGGCATTCCTGTCTTCCACTCCCTCCCGCAGTTTGGTCAAACTCATGCTGGTAGCTTCAAGAACACTGTCCAACCATCTCGCCCTCTGTCGTCCCCTTCTCCTTGTGCCCTCCATCTTTCCAACATCAGGGTCTTTTCCAGGGAGTCTTCTCTTCTCATGAGCCAAAGTACTGGAGCCTCAGCTTCAGGATCTGTCCTTCCAATGAGCACTCAGGGCTCTCAGTGAGCACTCAGCCCTGAGCCCAGAGCCAGGTGGGACAAACCCTGTATCATTATATAGCCTCGTCAGCAGGTGACAAAGGACTTAGTTACATCTGGGTAAAGTGAAGTGTTCTGTTGCTTACGTTGTTGTTTGGAGGGGCAATTAAAGTCTTGCCCCTTTTCAGACTGGTGTGTCCAGGGGTGTGCAGAAGAGAGATCAACATCTCTTGATCGCTCTCTGAGTGCTTTGCAACGGGTTGTCTTCCAACTCCTAGTCCTGGCGTTGTGAGGGGTTGGACTAGATGATCGCTCAGGGTCCCTTCCAACTCTACAATTCTATGATTCTTCCCAAATGTCAGAACAATATCAACAACTAAGAGGCTCCCGGTCCACACCCACTGCCTGGGGAAAAAGAAACAGGGATAGATTTTGGGCTGGGGTATGCCGGGGGTAGGGGACTGTTGTTGATGTTGTTACTGTTGATTTTTTTGCATATTTATTTTAGATTTTGTTGTGATTTACGTGGAAATGGTTTAGTTTTGTATTTTTTAATGTTACATTTATTGTTTATAACTACTTTGTTATGTTGTAGTTGTGCATTTTGTCATGTTGTTATGTTGCCTTGAGCATGGTTCAAAGTGTGGAAAGGCAGCATACAAATAAAATTATGTATGTATATATATGTGTGTGCGTGAGAGAGAGAGAGAAAGAGAGAGAGAGAGAGAGAGAGAGAGAGAGAGAGAGAGAGAGCTTGGTTCTGGTACTGATCACAAATTATACTTGGCATGTACTCAGAGGCACCCTGTTCCTTAATTCTTAGCATATTGTCCACATGCCTAAGCCATATTTTGTACCTGGCTGTGGTTTGTGGACCTCTGAGTTCTAGTATACCAAACAAAGTATGTCCTGCAGACTTGAAGCCAACCTACCCGTGTTTTAAGACTAACACGGCATAGCCCAAGTGAATAACTGATGGGTTCTCTCACACCTTCAGCACCTGGCCACAGAGACTGCGACCCTCAATACCGCAGTTGTAGAGAAGCTCTAAAGTTTAAAGCTGTTGCATTGCAATTTCAACAGGCTTTTTTTTCCAGCATTTTTTTTCAGCAGCTGAGATTTCTGTTATATTTTGAAATGCTCAACAGAAACAAGCTCTGCAATTTGCCTAGTGAATGGTTTGGGACCACACCAGACACGTAATTTTAATCAAAGGGATGCTATGATAATGACTCCCTGTGAGTCATTCAAAACTGTAAAACTAGGAAGCAACTGTACCAAAAGTGTTGTTTTTCTCTCCCTCCTGACAACAAACTTTTCCACACAAGTTTCCCCCCTCATATAAACAATATCAGTCTTTTGCAGAGTATAGTTAGTGGAACAATTTAACTTGATTTCAAGAACACACACACACACACACACACACACACACACACACACTGAGGTGGCATTTTTTTTTTTTGCTTCTCAGTTAGGGATTATTTCCCACAAATGTCTCCCAATGTGAAAATGGTGCAGTAAAGCTGTTGTGTGCAGACTTTATGGCTCAAAGATAAACAGATGATTTGTGTCTCAAGAGTGGAAGCGGAACAGCCTAAGCTAACAACAAGGTTAGTCCTGTCATTAGCTGGGCTCTTAAATTGCAATAACATTTTACAGTAAAAGGTCACCTAATGCTTATATTTATGGGGGGAAATGCTAGATTCTTTTTTTATAACAGGATGGCTAATAGCTTTTTAAATTTTCTGGGAATGGGTGGAGTAAGAGTAAAGTATGACAGCCTTGGTTGGGCTTGCTAATTACCTGTTTTCAGTATGTTCTCCTGGATTTCCCAGAGGCCTTTGCAACCTTGACCAACCTTTCCTTTTTTTGTCTCCTGGCAAGCGTTGCTGCCAGCTGAGTTCTGACTGTTAATCTTCATTTGAAGCTTAAACTGACACAGATTTGTTCTAGAGACTTAAATGTCAGAGATAAAATGTGATCAAACTCAATTAAACAAAATTGCAGGCCCCGAGTGGCAGAGGGAGGAGAAAAACCGTGTTATCATTGACTTTTCCCTTGTGCATTCTTTGCTTCGGGTGCTGAGGCATGAAGCCGCTAACTGTATTCATTATTGTTTTCGATTTTACACACTCCAGGCTTATAAGACCCGACACAGCTGCAATGACAATCATGAATAAAGGACATTTGCAATTCCTTGACATCCAGGCACTTTCATTTCCGGGGCTAAAGGGACGCTGTATAAAAATGTCAGGAATGTGATCGTTTGCAGCCTTCCCCCTGCCACACGCACACCAATTATTTGGTAACCTTTGATATCATGCCATATGGAGATGCGTCACAATCTTGTTAAGCAAAGTCAAAACCTTCCTGCCCCAAATCTGTCAAGAACAGAACGTGAGATGTTCCCACAGCCCTGAAATTCCATTCAGTAAATATAAAGATGTCATGGAAATGTTTGTAATATATTCTACTTTCTCCTATATTAATTTGATTATTAATCTTAATAGAGATACCTGAAGGCTTCACTCATTTCCCCCCCTTGCTCAGAAGAGGCAGGTGGTGGAGAAAGAAGAAATATTTTGATAAACCAACATCCCATGTACAATGGGGATCATTTTCCATTGGCTTTAACTCTACAGATGGTACTTTTTCATTAATGAGATGCAGAAAATGGCTTAGCCGTCTGCATTGCCATATCACAGATGCAGACCAGGTTAAATATCATATAGTTTCTGTCTCACACAGAGAAAAACAACCCTGGGAATTATAGTCCAGTGAATGAGTGCATTAGCAACAATACTAATGAATATCACACTATTCATTGAGAGGGTAAAGAACAGGATACAGGTCAAATGAACTCAAAAGAAAGCATATGTCTAGAAGTCAAGCCTTATGAGGAACAGTTGAAGGAGATATGATAGCCATCTTCAGATATCTTAAGGGCTGTCACATGGAGGAGGGAGCATGCTTGTTTTCTCTTGCTTTGGAGGGTAGAACTTGAACCAATGGCTTCAAGTTACAGGAAAGGAGATTCTGACTGAACATAAGGAAAACCTTTCTGACAGTAAGAGCTGTTTGACAGTGGAACAGTCTCCCTCGGGAGGTTGGGAAGTCTCCTTCCTTGGAGGTTTTTAAGCAGAAGTTGGATGGCCATTTGTGATTCTGTCTTTAGTTGAGATTCCTGCATTGCGCTGGTGGGGTGGACTGCTTGACCTTTGGGGTCCCTTCCAACTCTACTATTTTATGATTCAATGATTCTATGTTTAAAGCACTATGATACCACTTTCATAGCTGAGATGATGATGATGATGATTAATAATAATAATAATAATAATAATAATAATTTATTTATACCCCGCCCACTCTGGGTGACTTCCAACACAATATTAAAATAAAGTAATGCATCAAACATTAAAAGCTTTCCTAAACAGGGCTGCCTTCAGATGTCGTCTAAAAGTTTGGTAGTTGTTGTTCTCTTTGACATCTGGTGGGAGGGCGTTCCACAGGGTGGGTGCCACTACCGAGAAGGCCCTCTGCCTGGTTCCCTGTAACTTGGCTTCTCGCAGTGAGGGAACTCAGAACTGAAGGCCCTCGGAGCTGAACCTCAGCTGAACGATGGGGGTGGAAACGCTCCTTCAGGTATACTGGACCGAGGCTGTTTAGGGCTTTAAAGGTCATCACCAACACTTTGAATTGTGCTCGGAAACGTACTGGGAGCCAATGTAGGTCTTTCAAGACCGAGAGATGTTCAAGCTGAGAGATGTTAGGAGACGCCTTTCTGGGCTACATTTGTCCGAAGGGATTAACAGTCAATACCTCTTCAGATGGAACTCTGGGGATTTGAGCTCCGTGAGGGGAACAGGGGTTTACTAACAACCCTCAGTACTCTTAGCAAACTGCATCTTTCAGAATATGCTGGACTCTAGAGATGTATGATGCTATAGAGTACTTTCAGCTGGTGGGCTTTCAGCAGGTGGGCTGCAACCTGATCCAAGAAGGGTTGCAACATCACCACTACCAACATGCATATTGTAATGGGAATTGGGATTGCTTGTGCGTAAACTGCAAACTGCTCCAAGCTGGTTGTATAGCTAAACCTTTCCCTGGTTTGACAGCCCTTACAACGCGACTGTCTCAGACACTGGCAGAATCCGTCAGTGGGCGTTTCCTAAACTTCTTCCAACATAAAAATTCCTTGACTCCAAGTCTCCTCCTAGATTCTCTGCGCGGAAGCTTTCTGAGCAGCGTAGGCATGCCAAGCGGAAGTCCTGTGCTCTCTCCGCTGATCTCATTGGAAGAGTCTCGGAGCCTCCCCTCCGCAGTACTCTCAGCCTCCCCTTTCTTCCTGGTGTCCCCTGGATTTCCTTCCCCAGCAGAAGCTCTCTCTCTCTCCTTGCTAGTTCCCTCCCCTGCATCATTGGAGAGTCTTACCTCTCCTCTTGCCTCTGATGGCAGTTCCCTGACACATATCAATGATAAAAGATTAAGAAATGGGTCACCAAGCATTTGTTTGGATTAAAAGTGGGCTCTGAGTCTGAATAGATTGAAGATATAGTGGGTGGCAGCACATACATTCTAACCTTTTTATAAAACTTGGATGCTACTTGAGTACAGATTCACCATGATTTGCTGTTGGTTGCCGCAAGGGAGCAGAAAATTTAGCTTTTAGCTCTTCAGGAAGTGGGTGGTCTTCTGAGCGGGGATCAAGGAAAACATCTGTGTGAGAATTGCCAAAACTTATCCGAAAAGGACTGTAACCTCTGTTACAATCACTTGGTGCTCATACACCAAATAAAAACATGTCATTTTTCTAACGATTCATCCCATCATGTCATGGTTAGCGAGTGGTATTGCACAAAAGCAGGTTGTTAAAGGAATAACATTGCGTGGCCAGGCGAAGTCCCCCCAACCCCAGACGACTCCTGAGTGGAATAATGACTCTAGGCAATGCGCTATGGGATTAAAATTGGCCATAACTTTATTAAGTTTCAGATGCAGGGAGACCTTGGCTTGGGCGTTTATCCTTCCCAGTCCCCAGCCAGGGATCTGGGGGACATCAGGGTTATCCAGAATGTGTGAGGACTGGGCTGGCTCTGGAGAACATATGTTCAAGCAGAGAGCCCCCACCCCGTTTTGCTGCCATTGCAGGGGAGAGCAATGACAACCTCTTGGCATATGACCAATGCCTCCCCTCAAGACCCCTTTAACAGGGAACCCTGGGATCACCACTGCAAGGGAGGCATGGGTCATCACTTCATGCCCCCCCCCCCAATTCAGGAAGATAGACTAAAGGATTCCGCCCAAGTCGTACAAACCACCAAAGTTGTGACGTTTTGCTACGGGGAAGGCAAAACCTGCCAATGCAGGAAAATTCCTTTCCGGCCCTTCAACAGCGACCGTGACATAGCAGCGCCCACGTACCTGTGGAGAAAAGGTTAATCTGCAAAAGAGGGCTTAACTGAGGGAGGGCTGGGTGGGAGAAGCTCTGGAGCCAACGGACGTTTCGCAGGTAAGATTCACCCTCTGTTGTGTGGGCAGGGCGGCACCTCCTCCTACCTGGCCAATCCCCTGGCAACACCTCCCCAGGTGGGATTGGGCGATTGGCTGACGTAGGCGGAGACCTCCAGGTATCCAGCTTGGGAAGGGCGAAGCCAGCCTGTACTACTGGGAGCCGCATTGGGATCCGGGGGGCTGTGCGCAACCATGCAAAAGGCATTTGATATGGGGAGCAGTCATTTCCCCCTGCCGTCTGATCAAACATGTACTTCATCCCCTTTAAATAATCCCTTTGCCTTGACTTTATTCTTTTTGTTGCCTGATAATGGATGCTGACTTCTAAAAGAATTCATTTATATTTAAAACCTGCATCAGGTATGTTGGCACTGAAAAGGTTCAGGTGATTCCTATTCTATTATTTTGGGTTTTCATGCTTATATAATATAGTGAGTTCTTCACCCCGCCCCCCCCTTTGATCTTAATGAAGCCTCACAAGTTAGTGCCTTCCAGTAGTGATGATTACACACATGAAAATACTGTGCAAAGTTTGAAAATAAGATGGTAGCCACTATGATTGCCTATGAAATGCTTCGGGAGAGGTCTGCATGTTCCCGAGTCAGGCATTGTCATTAATATGGCATCTCAGATCAGATCAGGGGCTCCCTAAGCTTTCAGGTTGCCTTGTAGCTTTGGCTGTGCAAAAAATGCAGAACCATTTCCTCTTCTTGAGAAATGAGACCAAGTTGACTGCGAAATGACCAGAGTTTGAGACAGGAGAGGACTGAGAGGTGGGGAGAGCTTTTGCATATTTTCCAGGGCGCTCCAGTCACAATGATTTTGAGTAGGCATTAAGAACTGTGTTTGTTTTTCATGTGGCTCTGGGTCTCCCGCTGTGCTAATCAATGGAAAGAACAGTCTCTCCCACAGAGATAGGCTGTGTCCCTCAATATCTGTGGTGGAGGGCAGAATCTGACCACCATCAATTACTCTTGAGTCACAGGGTCCTTGTTACAGGGTGACCTTTTCCTCACCCCAGCTTGCTTTTGTTCACTACCTGCCCTTCTATGATTCCTTTATGTCCACCCACAAATTGTTTTTTGCAGGAGAACCAGTGCAGCTATCATTTTGTATTTGGGCAGACTTCCTTGTCTCATGAGGGGTGATTTGCCTGAAAATTTCTTCCAATTCTGGTAGAAAATGAAAAAAAGACTTTTCCCTGGTTTAAAAAAAGCAAAATTTTAAGGTGCCCTACCACAAAAACTCAACAACCCTGGGTATATCAACCTACAATTGGGCAGACCTTTTCCAATCTGAAGAGGTTTCAATGCCTGCAAATTCCATCCACTTTGTCAAGAATGAAAATAGTATAGTTGTTTTTGTGGTGTGTGTGGGTGTGTGTTGGAGGGGTGGAGGTTGGGAGCAGAGCTTCAGCATATTTGATTCAATACCAAATAATGAGTTGAATTGGAAAGGCACAGCTGCTCTGAAACAGATCAGGCTACTTCCCAAAGCTACAGAAATGACTGTTTTTCATGATGACTACCCTGAGGTATTGAGAGTAAATAAAATGGCAGCTGTTGAAAATAAGCTTCATTACTGCCAAAGAGAGATAAGTCCCACCACATCTGAATGGAGTGAATGGTGACAAATGGGAGTACCATTTTCAGATCCATTTCTTCCTTCGTTTTGGAACAAATTTACAGCTGAACAAAATGTGATGCATTTAGTTCAGTTTTCTTGCATTCCAAAATGAATGCACATCCTTACATGGTAGCAATAAGGGGGGATTTGCTGCAGAGAAATTATTCTGCACAGAGTCAAAGATGAGCAAAATGAAAGATATGCAGCGGGCTCTCTCTGTTGCTTAGGACATCAGAACCGGAGCTGACCTCTCTCTCGTTTCTTGATGTTGAGTATGATTCACACTTAGCGTTCTGCTGGTCCTTTGATTTCGTTCCAGTTGAAATCATTTTCTCATTCCCTTGTGCTCCAGCTTGGTATTTGTTTTGTTTGTTCACACTGAATCACACCCTTCACTGGCTTTGTAATACCAGGTCTGCAAATGGTTGCATGGTATGTGCATTTTCACATCTGATCAATGCCAGCTAAAAGCAGCGCAGCACATGATAGATTGGTGCAGCTTGGTGCTGGGATCTTTTGAATCAAGTCCTTTCCCAATGATTAAAAACATTCTCCCCCCCCCACCTGCAAAATCCAATTTCTACGTTTTGTTGGATACACACAAGTCTACAGCCATATTGAAGAAGAAGAGGAGGAGGAGGAGGAGGAGGAGGAGGAGGAGGAGGAGTTTGGATTTGATATCCCGCTTTACCCGAAGGAGTCTCAAAGCGGCTAACATTCTTGTTATGTAGTCACATAACAGCTCCTTGGGGTAAGCTATTTTATGGCTAGCCTAGCCATGAGCACGAATGTCTGAAGGTTTTCCACCTGTATAGCTGAATCCAAATCACAGTTGTTATTAAGACTGGAATAGCCATGGGGCATTATTATTATTATTATTGTTATTGTTATTGTTGTTATTATTATTATTATTATTATTATTATTATTATTATTAGCACACATATTTATCTATAGTTATAGTTGGCATCCCTTTGTTCCTGGTTACAATTGAAGAGTGCACCTTCGGGTGTAAATTCAAATCACAGGAGAGTTATGGAGCCTGCTGGGACTGTGAACAATGATATAATAACAATAACAATAACAATAACAAACAATAACAATAATAAATTTATTATTTATACCCCAACCATCTGGCTGGGTATCCCCAGCACTCTGGATGGCTACCAACAGAAATCATCATCATCATCATCATCATCATCATCATCAGACATTAAAAGCTTCCCTAAACAGGGCTGCCTTCAGATGTCTTCTAAAAGTCAGATAGTTGTTTATTTCCTTGACATCTGATGGGAGGGCGTTCCACCACCACCAAGGAGGCCCTCTGCCCGGTTCCCTGTAACCTCACTTCTCGTAGTGAGGGAACCACCAGAAGGCCCTTGGAGCTGGACCTCAGTGTCCAGCCTGAATGATGGGGGTGGAGACGCTCCTTCAGGAGGGACCCTTTTTTTTTTTTTTTTTTTTGCAAGTGGGGCAGATAAAGGCATCCTGTTTTGCTGCTACAAATGCAGCATGGCATTTCTTCTCTGTGCTCCAGCCATCATTCCCCCTCTGGTCACTGCTGTGGATACATGACTTGTCTGTCTCCAGGCACTACGGTCATCTGCAAGAGATTCCCATATGGCAGGGTTAATGTTGCTATCCTTCATGCTACATTTGCAGACACCATTGTAATACAGAGTTGGTCTGCCAAGAGGCCTGGTGCCTGGAGCCAGCTCCCCATAAAGCTATCTTCCATCCTGTGGACATGACCAAGCCAACACAGAACTTGCTGAGACAGAAGTGTGAACATGCTGGGAATGTGGGCTTAGGAGAGCACAATTTTGTTTGAGACTCTGTCCTGTCAGTAACGTGTTCACTGACTGGCAGTAGCTCTCTGGGAGTTCAGACAAGGGACTGGAGATGCCACAGGTTGAGATGCCACTGAGCTTTGACCTTTATCCACATGACTCTTTCCCATTGCAGAAAGGGAAAAGTGCCTCATACTTAACTTGGCAACTTTCCTCGTTGGAGGAAAGTTAATAATTATGCCATTTATCATTCAGAAACAACTGTCCTTATCTGACACCCGAGTCGTTTTGTCAGAATATTTATCAGAATATATTGATCTGTGCTGAAAATGTTGGAAACACATGGAACATTTTATTCACTGTTGGTGAGTGTGTAGTATGGGGTTAAAGCATGTTGTTTAAACTTAAGAATATTCAGGATGCTGGATCAGGCCAGTGTGGTGTAGTGGTTAAGAGCGGTAGACTCGTAATCTGGGGAACCGGGTTTGTGTCCCCGCTCCTCCACATGCAGCTGCTGGGTGACCTTGGGCTGGTCACACTTCTCTGAAGTCTCTCAGCCCCACTCACCTCACAGAGTGTTTGTTGTGAGGGAGGAAGGGAAAGGAGAATGTTATCCACTTTGAGACTCCTTCGGGTAGTGATAAAGCAGGATATCAAATCCAAATCCAAACTCTTGTTCTCACAGTGGCCAACCAGATGACTATGGGAAGCCAGCAAAAAGGACCCAAACTTAACAGCACTCTCAGCTCCCATAGGCAGCCCCCCTCCCCAGGTGTGCATGACTCATGGATGGGGGTTTTCCTGTTGGGATTAGCCAGTGACCAGCAGGATACTTATAATGAGGCAGGTATAAATATATGATTAATATCTGAAGGACGTTTGATACATTTTTATGGAAGGGCAGATTATAAATACTGTACACCAATAAATCAATGGTCTGAGGGGTATTTCAGTAACTATATTACTTTTAGTCCTGAAAATGGATCATGTGTAAATTTCAAAAGCAGCAAGGGAAAAGATTTTGGGTGGCAGATTCTTAAAGTCATTCTATTACTGGATCCCAATGTCTGTTTGCAAGCTTTGGTATCTTTAGGGAGATTTTCTTATTCTGCATAATTTTGGCTGCCAGCCCAGATGACTATGTGCTAAGAATTGGGAATCTAAAGAAACACGACATATGACAGAGTGGTATAACAAACTCTCAAGTTTGGCTGTTTTATATAAGTTTATATGGTATGCCAATTAAAATTGGCTTTATCCTGTGTTGATTGTTTTATTTAAGCCTCGCGGGGGTAGCAGCTGAGGCAGAAGAGTTACATACAAATTTTCCTATAAAAATAAATAAAATGAATGAAACAAGGAAATTCTGAATCTAAGAGATTATGTTGACTTCCAAAGAAAGGATTATTAGAAGCTGATATTTCTGTAGCTATATCAACCAACAAGTCTAGGGTCATCTTCAGAAAGGTACAAGGACCCATGACTGATAGTGACAGTCATCATCAGAGAGGTCTGCCAGTGAGTACCATAATTTTATGGAGGCAGCCATTTCCTTGGCCCCATACCTGTCAAGGTCTATGGGGGTGCCCACATTCAAGCAGGGATGATGACCCATGCAAAGAGAGGCCAGTAGCAGACACAATCACAAGGCAAAGTTAGCATCTATGTGAAAGAGCAAGGCAGGTGTTCAGAACCATGGATAGTGCTCCTACATCTGAGGCCAAATATTCAAGTTGTCTTAGCAAGGTCCTGGGACAACTGGCTGAGCTTTACAACAGGACTAGGTAGTCATTGACTAGAGGTCCCTCCCATTAAGTGAGGCCTCCTGGTCCCATGAGGAGTTTGTGGACCAAGTCTCAGAATTTGGCAGCAGAGGGATTTCCTTGGGGTTCAGGTGTTGGGCAGTGGTGCCTGTGAACCTGCATGGGATAAACCAGAGAATGGATCCACTTCTCCTTGGTGCTGCAGTGGCCCAAGAACTCTGCCTCCAAGGAGTCATGGTCCAGGGCCATGACAATAACATGGAAGAATGGATCGTCTGAGTCATTGCATTTCAGTAAAACTTAGATGGCGGTCACTGAGATTCCCTGCCAAAGTACCCTCAGCTCTTGAACCATTTATCTCCAGCTACCCTAACTCCTGGGACACGGGTGGCACTGTGGGTTAAACCACAGAGCCTAGGACTTGCTGATCAGAAGGTCAGCGGTTCGAATCCCTGTGACAGGGTGAGCTCCCATTGCTCGGTCCCTGCTCCTGCCAACCTAGCAGTTTGAAAGCACCTCAAAGTGCAAGTAGATAAATAGGTACCGCTCCAGCTGGAAGGGAAACGGTGTTTCCGTGCACTGCTCTGGTTCGCCAGAAGTGGCTTAGTCATGCTGGCCACATGACCCAGAAGCTGTACACCGGCTCCCTCGGCCAATAAAGCAAGATGAGCGCTGCAACCCCAGAGTCGGTCACGACTGGACCTAATGGTCAGGGGTCCCCTTTACCCTTTTACCCCAACTCCTACCAGGGTTTCCAATCCATGGCTTCCTACCCTGACAATGGTCACTTTCACTATCTCACAGCCTAACTAACCTCACCGGTTTGTTGCTGTGGGAATCAAATGGAGATGCAGACAGGGAAAGTCTTATTTATTGCCTTGTTACCATTGCAGGAAAAGCAACATATAAATGTAATAATGTAATAAATAAATAGAACAGTGTATTCCTGTATTTCACCAAAACGCCATATTCCTCTTTTTCTTTGTTTTGTACTGAGCCTATTATACGAAAGCTGCTGTATAAATAATATCTGCAAAACATAGTATACATAATGAACTGTCTAAATAAATGCTGTACTCATAATTACAGCTTCTTCTGTTTTGAATGTCAAATCATCTGTGGCACTGCTTTGCACTTTATGAAATGTGGATACTATGCATTAGTTATTATTCAAATAAATTCTTAACAAGATTTTTAAGTTGTTCCTATGGAGCTAACAGCCTCTGGGATAGAAGCATCCATTAGCTTTAATATATGATATAAAATATGCAGCCAGAAGAGTAGGAAAGCTTTGAAGGAGCCGTTCCAATCACTCAAGAAAACAAGACTTCCAAATACGTTACTGGAACCACAATTGCATCTTAATTGCATTACTGTTTGTTTGTTTGCGACATTAGTTGTTTTAAGTATTGTTGTGAAGTGTACGTCTAAAATAATTTTTAGAAAGCAGAGAAGTAAGTATTCATAGGTGCAATGCAATAGATGAAATAAAAATATATGCACAAGAATATGATCTTGCTAGAACATTCCTGTATTGATCAATTGGTGCAAAAATATGGAGTTCAGAGTCCATGTCATTATGCCTTGGGAGTACCCAAATTTTTGGCCAATTCAGTGATTCCATATAATGGTGCTTGAACATCATTTTCTACCTGGGGTGGCGAACCTCCAGCCTCTCACCTAATTAAGCCTGCCAGACCTCCCCATGTGACCAATGAGGCTACTTCAGCCAAGCCACACCCATCTGCCCTCTTCCTGACATCCTATCTGAGATCAGGTGTAGGGCAGGTAAAAACCTGGTTTCAGCAAAAATGTTTGCAGACACCATCCATCAGCTGATTGGTGGTGCCTGCAAAGCCTTATGCAAGGCCTTATGCAAAGTGTTACCCCCAAGGTTTGTTGGTGGAGGACGTGCTTCTGTTCCCTTCCCAGATTTGGGGGGATACAGTCTCTTCTCTCTCCGTTGACTTGTAGAGGGGAAGAGGATGGTAGAAAAAATAGCATAGGTTCTCAGGAAAAACTGGGGTGGGATAAACTCTGTTACTGCGTGGGTTGTTGTTGGTGGTGCTGGGGTGGGTTTCTGTCTCCATCTGCAATATTTGAAGTATTGGAATCTGTGTTTTCTCTTCGTTTGGAGCCATCTCTTTCCATTTCTGCACATGAAAAACCAGCACACAGTCTTTTTATCTGTTTCTGACACTTGTCTATCTATGCCTAACGAGTCAAGGAAAAGGTAGGAACACCATCTAGAGGCTCTGACATGTCTTGCCCTGTGCACTGAAAAGCCTCTGTTTTTACACACTTGTTACGTGTCCCTATGCCAACTATATACTGTACTATATCACTTTCTTTTCTGCTATAACAACCAGTTTCATTTTAAAGGTGAGCCTATAAAAAGATGCTACAAACGGAAATCATAAATCTATTACTTACATCCTTTTTCAATGATACGTTTTGTAATTAAATGTTGGGTGCTTGGTGCAAAGTGACAATATATTGGCATTTTCAAAGAGGTTTCAGCTTTCTTCCTTTGATGCAATTATACTGATTTAGGATGAATGCAACACTGATTTGTACAGAAAGAAATCTGGCATCATGTGCAAATATAATAATTCCCTGTGGGTGTGTAAACAGAGCATCTTCTGCCTCTCCTTGGTTTTTCTCCCACTGCATTTAAGGAAATGCCATTGCAATTTGAGCCAGAAAAATAAAATACATTAAGCTGATACTTGGCAAAACTTAGGGGTTGGAAAACTTCACTGCAAAATTTAAAGAAGGGCAAATTTGAAGTACGGCTATGTTTTGGTTTGCACATTGGCTCAAAAAGTGGCATTTGTCAGTGTCAAACTAAGACTCAACCGCTGATCATTCAAACTCAGCTTCTGTATATAGAATTCTGGTGGGGTGCGGTTCCAGCAAAATATTTGGAGCCACTCTGGAGTTCCAGCATCAGACCTTAAGGTTGCCAGTTCGAACTGACAGCCTTGCTAGACCACATCCACACCATACATTAATAGCACTATGCTTACACTTTAAACAGTTATGGCTTCCCCAAAGGATTCTGGGAGCTTTGGTTTGTTAAGGGTGCTGAGAGCAGATTAACAATCAAGCCCTCTTCTCAGGGAACTCTGGAAACTGTCGTTGTGTGAGGGGAATAGAAGCCTCCGAACAACCCTTGGCTCTCTTAACACACTACAGCTCAAAGAATCCTTTGGGCAGAAGCCATAACTATTTAAAGTGGTGTCATAGCACTTTGAGTGTATATTGCAAATGTGTCAGGGACTGGACAGAGGAGGAATGGTGGAGACTGCCTTCCCTTTCTGGCTCTTCCAGGGAGGAGGAAGAGGAAGACAGTATAGATTTACAACAGGGGTTTGTGGGAGGTCACAGCTCAGAGGCAGATGAGGGGGAAAGTTGGGAAATAATGGGAGAGGAGGAGGAGGCAGAACTGGAGCGGCAGCTGGCTGACATGTTGTCACTAGAAAGCATTCCAGACCCACCAGAACCCAGAACCCAGCGAGCCTTAAAAGTAGGAGAGCAAAGAGCTCAAAGACAGAGGGCATGTAGCAGCACCTGTAGAGGGGATGATGAGAATGACGAATGAGGAAGTCAGAGAGATGGGATGTGTGTGGAGATTCACTCAGGACAATGCCATTATCCAGGAGGCTGGGTTCTATAGCCTCTCTCTGTAAAGTCTGAAGTAAAAAAGGACTGTAAGAAACTTTTCCTTGTCTTTATACTTTCGCGGGCAACCAGCCGGGAGCCGCTGACAGAACCCTGACAGAATGTGGCCCTAATTTAGCATCTGTGAGGGGCCTTGCTTCTCATTCCTGTGTGTCTACTGCTATTCATGTGAATAGTTTCCATGGACAACACAAAGTTTTAGGATGTTTTTATTTCCAACTTAGAAATCTTTTGAAGACTTTGGATATATTTAGAAGCAGAATGAAGGCTTAGTATGCAGTGGGGCTTAATCAAGATGAACCCTGATAAAAAGATCCCACCTTAAGGCTGAGCTTTATTATATTGGATAGTCGCTCAATTAATGGCCTCGTGCCTCTGCTTTGTTATTAGGCATCACGAGTGCTGTCAAGCGACACGTCTCATCTCAGACAGCAGCTTACCTAGGCATTTGTCTATGACAAGCTCATTTTCCCAACTATTTCTTTCTGAGCTATTTATCATAATAGGTTCTCATTCCTAGGTTGAAGGGTTAGAGAACTTTTACTGGTACGAGTTTGGCAGCCTTGATCAGCATGAATGAGCCTGGCACTATGGTTTTGCCTGACAGACTTAATGGATGATGAGAGACTTAGCAAGAGGCCCAAAATGTTTTGTGGCTCCATCCTTTGGAATGAAATACCCATCATGCTTTGAGGGAGGGCTTGCTTAGAAAGAGGGCTTTTAGCAGCCTCAGTTTGGGCAGTGAAGGAGAATGCTGGGAGTTGACTGAAGGGGACATAGTTGCTCTGTTTGGGAATCTGATGCTGGATTGATGGCTGAGTTGCCTAGATTCCATTTGCTTCCACTATGTCAGGCTCAGGGATGGGGAACCTGCATCCTCCAACCTCCTTCAGCCCCATCCAGCATGGTCAAATGGCAAGATGATGGGATCTAGAGTCCCACAGTATCTGGAGGGCAACAGGGTCCCCATTATTTCACTTTCTGCTTCTATGTTGGGGTTGCAGTGTGTTACATGGGGCTGCTATTGGAAAATAACTTCCAACTAGTACAAAATGGGAGTAAGAAATGGACCCCCAAATGCATGTTTGAGTTAAAGGTGGTTCCGGGGTCTGAAAAGGTTGAAGATGCCTAGTTTAGAAGCAGGAACTATGTCTTGATGACATTTGAATACCAAAGGAAAAAAACGTTTTATTTTAATGAATCTATAGGTTCATTTGACCTCTGGATCCTGGTCTTCCAGACTTTTGGGGGGGTGGGGTTTACTACCAGTTTTATACACTGTGATTCATTCTGTGCTATAGTTACTCAGAGATCAGGAGATGCTTTAGTTCAGGCTTCCTCAACCTCAGCCCTCCAGATGATTTTGGCCTACAACTCCCATGATCCCTAGCTAGCAGGACCAGTGGTCAGGGATGATGGGTATTGTAGTCTCAAAACATCTGGAGGGCTAAGGTTGAGGAAGCCTGCTTTAGTTAATGAGACAGAGAAAGGTGATTGAGAAAGATAATGAATGTTTGTGATGGATATATCTTCCTGCTAATTTATGGATGGATAGCTTTCTTGGGTCAGTTGTCTTTCCATCTCACTTTTCTGAAAGGAGAAGTTGCCCACACTTTCTTATCTTCTTTTCCTGCTTAGCTCTCTGTATAAATCCACACAATGCAGAGTCTCCCAAGAATGCTGGATGCCGATCAATTAGTCTTCTCTTTCATTTAAAACAGGCAACAGATAAAGAGGATGCCTTATCGCAGGCCTGTAGCAAACCAGGCCCTCCAGACATCAGTGGCGTTTTATCTGCACAAATACGTAAACTTAGCTTGAAAACAGATGCTTTTGTGGTATGTGCTAAGAATCACACAGTCAAACCCCCATGAAGTCAGAAATGTGATAAACTCGGACATTTTCTCCAGCTTTCCCACAGAGGCCCTTATGGTTCAGCATCATTCCATCCAGGACATTTTACTGTCCTAAGAGGCTGCCTCACCCAGCCTAAGACCTTTGCCCCAGGACCTCTTCAAATGGATGCTTAGCTGTTACTTTCAGAGCATATGCAACTGTACACTGGTGTTGTTGTTTTTAATAGTTTTTATTAAGGATTTTCTTGTGTTACAAAACAAACAAATAAAAAGTATACATAGTGTTTCCACTTTCAATTCCTAAATCATCATCATCATCATTTATTATTAATACCCCGCCCATCTGGCTGGGCTTCCCCAGCCACTCTGTGCGGCTTCCAACAGAATATGAAAATACACTAATCTATTAGACATTAAAAGCTTCCCTAAATAGGCCTGCCTTCAGATGTCTTCTAAAAGTCTGGTGGTTGTTTTCCTCTTTGACATCTGGTGGGAGGGCATTCCACAGGGCGGGTGCCACTACCGAGAAGGTCCTCTGCCTGGTTCCCTGTAACTTGGCTTCTCGCAGCAAGGGAACCGCCAGAAGGCCCTCGGCACTGGACCTCAGTGTCCAGGCAGAGCGATGGGGGTGGAGACGCTTCTTCAGTCTTCTTCACAGTTTGTTTACATTCTGTATGAGACATCAATTGTCATAGACATCATGGGGTTGAGGGAAAGGATGGGGAGAGAGGGGGGGATAAAGATTTTTCATTCTATTGCATAGTGTTTGTGCAGGGTTTTTGTGTCAGTGTCACATGGCTAGGTTTTTCATTTATATATTTATTTTTATTGGCATTGTGAGAGATTGGAGGGTTCAGAGCTTGGTTGATAGCATTTGGTTGGGTTCAGTATGGTTTGTTTGTATATTTGAAGGGGGAGGTTGTTGGGTGAGATTAGCCATATTGATTCATATGCTGTTGCGGGGGATAGGTGATTGTCTTGTTGTGCTGTATATAGTGGTACCTCGAGTTACAAACGCCTCAGGTTACAAACGCTTCAGGTTACAAATTCCGCTAATCTGGAAGAGTTACCTCGAGTTGAGAACTTTGCCCCAGGATGAGAAGGGAAATTGTGTGCCGGTGGCGCAGCGGCAGCAAGAGGCCCCATGAGCGAAAGCACCCCTCTAGTTAAGAACTGTTTCAGGTTAAGAACGGACCTCTGGAACGAATTAAGTTCGTAACTAGAAGTACCACTGTATATGATAATGGGGAGCCACACCGGGGTGAAGGAGTCCTCATTTGCTTGTCCCTGTGCTAGTTTATGTGTTGGTTAACTTTTCTAGTAGGGCGGTGTGGCGTTTGCCTCCTAGGTGGGTCATAAGGAAAGGGTTAAATGAGTGTGATGTGATTGGCCAGAGAGAAACTGATAGGAGGAGTCAGAGTGAGAGTCGGAGCTGTGTAGAAGTCAGTTGAGAGTTGAGAGTTGGGAGTTGGTGAAGGAAGAGGGAGGATATAAGTCTGTGGGTTGGTCTAGTGTGGTGAGGGAGTGAGAGGAATTGTTAGAGGGAGTCAGATAGTTAGTTGGAATAATCAGTTTGAAGTTGTTAGGAACGCATAGAACAGTTAAGGAACTAAGATTAAGAAACTGCCAAGGAAAATTAACTGAAACCATAAGTTTGTTCATGCCTATAAATAAACTTGATTATTTGTTAATGTTAACAACTGTCTGGGCTCCGTGATTACCCATGAGGAGAAACGGGTTGGTGGCAGTGAAGAAAGCAATCACAGTGGTGGCACAGGGTCAATAGACCGTCAAACGTCTGGGGGCCCTGTGTGGTCACCACAGGCGGTTTCCCATACATTTTGGTACTGGTGGTCTATGTCCCCTCCTGTTAGGTCCTTCAACTGTACAGTGGTACCTCGGGTTAAGAACTTAATTCGTTCTGGAGGTCTGTTCTTAACCTGAAACTGTTCTTAACCTGAGGTACCACTTTAGCTAATGGGGCCTCCCACTGCCGCCACGCCACTGCCACATAATTTCTGTTCTCATCCTGAAGCAAAGTCCTTAACCCGAGGTACTATTTCTGGGTTAATGGAGTCTGTAACCTGAAGCGTCTGTAACCCGAGGTAGCACTGTACATTGTTAAATACTTGAAGTCCACGATTCTCAGTAAGGCAGTTGTGGGGAGCCTGAGGCCTTCCAGGTATTGTTAGACTCCAGTTCCCATCAGCTCCAGCCAGCATGGACCACAGTCAGGAATTATGAGAGTTGTAGCCCGACAACATCTGGGGTGCCACAATTCCCCTATCCTGCTTTGAGGAATCTTGGGGATATGTATTTCTGTCTGCTTCCAGATTCAGCGGCACTCGTAGGACTTTACTGGCCCAGGTCTGTGAAGCAGGGCTGACCCTGTGATTTTTTTATTTTTTACAAGAATATTTGCTTCTTGGATCTACCAGTACTGGGTTTGAGAGCTGAAGTTCATTTGAGTCTCTCCTGTCCCCTCTGCAGATGAAAACCAACAGATTAAAATGCTACAATGCAAACCAAAAATTTCAAAAGCAAATGTGTGAATTCATGCCTTGAAAATTGAATGCAGTCATGTGGATCATTTGTAAGCATACATTTGTACCACTCCGGCAGTTTTCAGTTAATGAAATCAGGGTGTATGTGTGCTTTTCTTAACCCCAAAATAAAACTTGTCATCAAGGTAATTTAAGTTGTGCAAAGCAGAGTTGTTCAAAGAGTTTCCTTTTCTAATTTTACATGTTCAGGTGTGTAAAAACTCTTGATATTCTATAGCACTTCCTTCTTGGGGAGGGGGATTTATAATTATATTTCACCTTTAATGAAATAGTATCTAATTATGCCATTATTTCTTGAGATAGTACTTTCCCATTAACAAGCCTTATTGTTTATGCAGCAGCGGTACTCAAGGCACATCTTTCCTAATTTAACATACAAAAATTCCTCAGAGCTAGGACCAGTTCACATACTATATGCACCTTTACCATGTGACAGTAATCCCTGTGTGGAATATAAAAGTGTGTAGAAAAATGAAGTACAGTATAGTATTACTTGTGAAGTACAGGCTTGTCAGGTCAGCATTTAAAATCCATCATTAAATATTGGGAGCATGCAGATTAGGGGTAATAGTCAACTACCTTTTACTCAGAGTAGATCTATTGAAATTAATGGACATAACTTAGTTCATTTCAATGGCTCCCTTCTGAGTAAATATTAGTCTAAAGCCCCTCTGTGACACATCATTATTTCCTCCCTCATGGATCACGTTCACAACCCGAGCGTCCACTGTATGTACTTAGAGTCCCTAAGACAGTTGGATGGCATCTTGTATGCCTCCTTCCAGTAACTCCTGCAGCCAAGCTGGTGCCAAGTGTATTGCTCTGCTTTCCCTTGGACCACATTGGCAAAGTCTTGTCATCTGGGCAGCCAAGGAGCTCCAAACACACTACCCAGACTCATAGCCTGGAGAGGTCACTTGGTACATTAGCAGCAGCTAATGTACCAAAAACAACGCAGGAGGCAGCAGTGACGAGTTACCGGTCTTTGCAGCCACAACAGCTGCTGTGATTCTCCAGTGGGCACACTCCATTGCCTCTCAATACAGATGGATGCCAACATCAGCATGCGCTTCAACCCATAAAATAGGGATCAGATCAAAGCAAGCTTTGCAATAGCTGGGTTTTGTGATGGTCCCGTGGGTAGATCGAGAGGCGAGGTCCGAGTCCAGTCTGAGGTCAAAGGAGCAATATGGAGGCAGTCTGTAAAAGCTGAAGCTGGGTGCAGGGCAGGGTTCAGGCAGGAACTGGCGACCAACAACACTGCTTCCGCAACTTGGGACTGGGGCTGGCTGGCTTTTATCTGCCCTGAGGCATAGGGCGGCCCCGATCCTCAGGTGACCCGCCTCTCCTGGCCTGGAGATGAGCACTCCTCCTGCGGGAACTCTGCCCTGAGCCTCTGCAGCCCAGGAGAGGCTAGTGGGTTATCGCACCCAGAGGCAACCTCAGCTTCCTCTGATGGGGCTGAGAGTGGAGCACCTGCAGACAATGGGTCCTCCATCACCTCAGGAGCCAGAGAGGACTCAGCTGGTGCCTGCAGCTGAGGATCCAGCACAGGTGAGGACCTTTCAGGCTCATGCCCCAGCTCCGGCTCAGCTAGTTCTGGAGGCGGGGAATCCTGTGCAGGCTGGGATTCCTCAGGTTCAGCCTCCGACTCCGAATCCCAGGCCATCACAGGCTTCAAGTTGGGATTTAAATTTGTAGTGTGCTAACTGACCAATCACTTGATCAAGAACCTGGCCTCACAAAGGATTCTGTTCAAGATTAGCAGCCCTTGATGTGAGTTAACACTGCCAAAGCCAATCTAAATTTGTGAATGGAACTAGCAACACTGAGACGTTTGGGCAGCTTTTATATTCTGTCCCAGAATTCTCCTTTCCTGCCCGACATCCCTGAAGTCTAATCTCTAATAAGGATGAGGATCTCGGAAGTCTTAGCATGCCAAAGTCTCTCACTTTTGAGAGCTGTTGCCACATAGTCAAGTGGATTATTAAAGGCTTACATCCTTCCCTGGAGGTAATTGTTTGATTATTACAGTGCGACAGACAACTTTAATTATTCCTAAACTCAATGTGACTAAACCAGAAATACCACAGAGAACAAATTGTATACCATTTAATCAGAAGCCCCTTGATGGGCATTGTTTTCCACTGTGTGTGTGTGTGTGTGAGAGAGAGAGAGAGAGAGAGAGAGAGAGAGAGAGAGAACTGTGAAAATAGTCTGTTCCTATCAATTAAAACAAAAAGGGAAAGCCACTTAAGGTGTAATTAAGAAGACTGTCTTTGCTTTTGGCTAATGGATTTAAACTTTAAACATCTGTAATTTTTTAAAAGGCATAAGCAACACCACCCTGTTGTAAATGCCCGGCTCCTTCTCTCTGTGGGGTGCTTTTAATGAAATTATCAAATAGGCCAGTTTCATTAGCACATCAAAGTAATGCACACAACCTGTGCAAAAATGTTTCAGATGGTGCTCTGGGATGCTCCTTAAAATAGTAATTTTCCTGGACTGTGAATGACTGGGATTGCACTTAAGCTGGCAATAATAATAATAATAATAATAATAATAATAATAATAATAATAATAATAAATAAATAAATAATTCAAAATATTTGCATCAGGTAGATGCAATGGCTTCAAAAGGGAATAAAGTAGTATTCTTTATGAAGTATTAAAATGGAAAATTGTCTCATCATGTACAGTAGTACTTTGATTCTCAAATGCCTTGGTACTCAAATGCCTTGGTTCCCAAACGCAGAAAACCCAGAAGTAAGTGTTCCAGTTTTCGAACTTTTTTGGGAAGCTGAACATCTGATGTGGCTGTTGTCTATTGTTTCTGGGGCGCCTGCACCAATCAGAAGCTTAACCTTGGTTTTTGAACATTTCAGAAGTCAAACGGACTTCTGGAACAGATTAAGTTCAAGAACCAAGGCACCACTGTATTTGGCGCTTTAGTTTTTGCTACTTATTTTGCATTTTTGTTTTTGAGGCTTTTTCAGTTAATTTGTTTTTGTGACTGTGTGGAACCCAGTTCAGCTACTGATTGATTGATTGATTGATTGGTTGGTTGGTTGATTGAGTGAGTGACTGCGGAAATGGATAAAAGCCCCCCATCCAAACAATGACTATCATCAGTGCAGGTAAGAAAATGCTAATAATTTTAATTTTTATCATCTACAATACTGTCTTATTTATTTTACAGTACAGTACATTGATTATTGATTTCATTTTATTGATCAATGGTCTTGTTAGATAGTAAAATTCATGTTAAATTGCTGTTTTAGGGGTTGTTTTTAAAAGTCTGGAACGGATTAATCCATTTTGCATTACTTTCTATGGAAAATCGTGCTTTGGTTTTGGAACGCTTTGGTGTTGGAATGGACTTCCGGAACAGATTAAGTTTGAGAACCAAGGTACCACTGTACTGATATATTTATTTCAGAGATTTTTCTATCCCATATTTTTTATTATGAAGCAAGTAGTTGAGTCATCAACATCCAATTCTACAAAAGAGGATTGATTAAAAAGTTGACCAGCTGCATGTGGAGAGCATCTTCCTCTTACAGAAAGGCTGTTTCTACAACTTGCTAGAGCAGTGCTTCTCAAAGGATGCATGCCACACTGGTGTGGCAGGGGAGGATAGCAAGTGTGGTGAAGAGATTCAAGGGCAATCAAAGAAACATTTATACATTTAAGTGTTGTATAGTATCGTATTAATTGTTTAAAAAATAATCTGCAGAATATGGATAGATATGGAACATGGGTTTAAAAATCTGACAAATATGAAATATCGTCCCCAAAAAAGGCTTCTTTGTGTTGATGAGGAGATCATAGAAATATAGAAATGGAAGGGATCATTTAGTATCTCCTCTCAGTCTCCTCTCCCATAGCTAATTCTCCCCTGGTCTCCTCGCTGGCCCAAATAGGACTAATTTAGACAGCTAGCCCTGGTGATCATCTAATGTTTATTGGATGGATTTCCCCCCTAAATTGATTTTTGAATTCTGAATTATTGTTATTCGTGTTTTATACTGTATTTTATGGTGTTTTCTTGTTGCATCAATTAAGTGTTTTAAATTTGTTGTTAGCCACCCTGAGCTCGGTTTTCTGAACCGAGAAGGGCAAGGTATAAATAAAAATTTATTTATTTAATTTATATTCACCAGGCTAAACTTACCCAATTCCCTCAACTGTTCCTCATAAGGCTTGATTTACAGACCCTTGATCATCTTGGTCGTCCTCCTCTGCACACGTTCCAGATTGTCAACAACCTTCTTAAATTTTGGTGACTGTGCTCCAGCTGTGGTCTGGCCAAGGCAGAACAGAGCAGGAGTATTACCTCCCTTGACCTAGATACTATTTCTGTTGGTACAGTTTAGAATAGCATTAGGTTTTTTCTTTCTTTTGCTGCTGCAACAGGTGCAAGCTATCTCTCTACAGGTGTACAAGTACCTATTTTGGAAGAGTGTACATCTGTTGAGAGCTACTATCCCCAGAGTCCCCTGTGCATTGACTGTTAAACCACTCCGGGAATCGTAGCATTGTGGGGGGGATAGAGCATTGTGAGCACCCTTAACAAACTATAGCTCCTATAATTGTTGGTGCAGGGTGCCATGACTATTTAAAGTGCTATCATAGTTGTCAGGGCTGCCGCCCAGTCCCAGCTCACATAGGACCAAGTCAGCCAGCGTTCAGTTTCAAAGAGTCTTTATTGGATTACAGGTTCCATTTCCAAACTGCAACGTGCAGCCCTACTTCTTCTAGGTCAGAACGACGAAGACCCGTCTGAGTCTCCGCCTCTAGCGCACCAGCTTAATACCCTAGCCTTGCTCCACCTCCTGCGCCTTTCCTTCCGTCTCTGGGTCCTCCTGCCCCCCTGGGTCTCTCCTTTCCTACTCTCTTCTGACGCGGACCCCCCTGACCCTTCCGCCTCCTTGCGGCGGGCTTTGGGACTCGGTTCACTCTCTGGGCTGCTGGCTGCGCCAGCTTCCGTTACATTTGAACTTGGCGCGCGCGCCCAACTCTCCACTTTCCTCTTGATCGTTTCCTCGCTCCCCGAGGTGGGCGTGACTACTCCTGACTCATGCCCTCCCTCCTTCTGAAAGTCTCCGGAGCCCGATATCTGGTCCCCTTTCTCCCCGCTGCTCCCGGCTGGGAACGTGGGTCCCGATCTCCAACTGCTGCTTTCTGATCCCTCTCTGGACCCTTCTTCCTGGGGTGTCCCCCTGCTCTCCCCCCTTGCTCTGGCTGCTGGCGCTCCCTTCTGGGAATCCTCGGACTCGCTAGACAGGCTCGGTGATCTCGGGTCGTCATCCCCACTCATCCTCCCTTCGTATTCCTCCCCCTCGCTCTCTGTCTCCTCCCTTCTCTGCGTCTCTGCTCCTGAACCCCTGACATCCATCCCCCCCTCGAAGCCCCCCCTTCCCCCCTCCCCGCTTTCAAGGGTGGTTGGTGGGTGCTCCGTCATCACGGGAGTGAATGTCGGATACAGTTCGCTCCCCGTTGCTGGCCGCCAACTGAAGACCTCCGAGTCTTCCTCCCCGCGTTCGTCAACAGTGGTCTCCTCCGCCTCCATCTCGGTGCCGCCGTGCTCGAAACCAAGGTCCTCCCCGCAAACGTCCATGTCCGTCTCTGCGTCTGTCGCTGGACCTGGTGTCTCCTGCCACTTCCGGCGCCACTGCTCCTCTGGCCGATCGTCCCACCAATACGAGTTGTCGGACGCCGAACCCTCCGGTGACCCCTCTGGGGAACGTGTGCGCGGTGCGGGTTCCCCTTCCGAGTCGAAGCCATGGAACGTGCTGGAGGAAAGCGTGGGCGTGAACAACCAGTCGTCGAAGAAGCCCGCTGGCATAGGTCTGTGTGGGAAAAGGGCATGAAACTCATCCTTGAGCAGGGGTTCCTCCAAGGCGTAGTCCGGCACCCAGCTATTAGTACTGGCCCGGGTGCCCTCCCTTGCTAGTAGATATTCTACTCCGTCTTCCCCCCATCTGGAGTCCAAAATCTCCGTGACTTCGTTGATGGGGTCCTGCTGTGGCAATCTTCCCACCTCCGTCCGCTCCGGAGACTGACTCGGTGCCGTTCCTGGTTCCTGGAACCTGTGCGGTGCCCTGTAGGGAGTGAGCACCGACCTGTGGAACACCGGATGCATCCTGGAACCCTCTGGTAGCACCAGCCGGAAAGCCACCGGGTTGATCTGCGCTTCGACTCGGTATGGACCGAGTTGCTTGTGCCCTAGCTTCCTCTTGGCTAACGATCGGGTCGGCACCGCGTGGGCTGCCAACCAGACCCAGTCTCCCACTCGGATCTCCTCGCCAACTCGCCTGTGCTTGTCAGCTTGGACCTTGTATGCGTGCTTCGCCAGCTCCAGCTGCCGTCTGAGTTGATCGTGGACCTCTTGCAACTCAGATGCGAAAGCGTCCGCCGTCTGTGGTTCCCCTTCCCCCACTCTGTCCAGTCCCGGGAAGGTTCTGGGATTCCTCCCATTGTTGGCGAAGAACGGCGTCACCCCTGTGGATACGTGTTTCGTGTTGTTGTAGGCGAATTCGGCGAGCGGCAGGTAATCCACCCACGTCGCCGGCTGTTGATTGGCATAGCATCTCAGGTACTGCTGCATGATGGCATTGACCCTCTCCGCTTGCCCGTTGGTCTGCGGGTGCCTTGCCGATGTCAGGTTGATCTTGACGTTCAGGAAGCCCATCAGCTTTTGCCAGAAATTCGAGATGAACTGGCGTCCGCGGTCGGACAGTATAGACCGTGGCAGCCCGTGCACTTTGAACACGTGATCTATGAACAATTTGGCTGTTTGTTCTGCCGTGGCCACCTTCGCACACGGTATGAAATGTGCCATCTTGGTGAACAAGTCCACCACCACTAGTACAGCTGTCTTGCCTCTCGAGCTGGGTAGATCCGTGACAAAGTCCAGGGCCACCCTCTCCCATGGTTCAAACGGCGTTTGCAGCGGTTCCAGCAGTCCCGCCGGTGGTTTGTGCACCGGCTTGGCCCTCTGGCAGGTGTCGCACCTCGCGACGTAGTCTGCGACTTCCCCCCTCAGTCTGGGCCACCAAAAGTCTCTTGCGACCAATTCCACCGTTTTTTCTGTGCCAAAGTGCCCGGCCGTGGGTGCGTCGTGCAGCTGCTGCAGTACCCGGGCGCGAAGTTCGTCTCCCGGCACATAGACGGCCCCTTTACGTAAGAGCAAGCCGTCTCGTATCTGGAACTCGTCGCCCTTCGCCGTGCCCTTGTGCACCTCTGCCATCTTCGCCTGCGCGAATGAGTCGTCCGTCAACACCCTTCGCACCGCATCCAGGTCTACTGTGGCTGAAGCGCACGCCCACGCTGTTGGCGCGAAGATGTGCATGGCCGCCGCTGGCGTCGCCTCTTCGAGGTACTGCGGTTTTCGGGACAGGGCATCCGCCATGATGTTGGTGTCGCCCGGGACGTACTCAATTCGGAAATTGAAGTCAGCAAAGAACTCCGCCCAACGGATCTGCCTCTGGTTCAGGAACCGAGCCGTGCGCCAGTGCTCCAGATTCTTGTGGTCCGTGCAGACCTGCACCGTGTGCTTGGCGCCGATCAGGAAGTGCCTCCACGCCTTGAAAGCTGCATGAATGGCAAGCAGCTCCCTATCCCAGATGGTGTAGTTCTGCTCCGACTTGCTGAGCTTTCTGGAGTAGAACGCCCCCGGCCTCCAGACCCCCTGCGGGTCCTTCTGCAGCAGTACCGCTCCCACTGCTCTATCGGACGCGTCTGTCTCCACCCTCAGCGGTCTGCTGGGGTCGATATGCAGCAGTTGCTCTTCCGACGCGAAGAGACGCTTGAGTGTCTGAAAGGACCGCTCCGCCTGCTCCGTCCAGATGAATTTCTTTTTCTTGGAGCTTAGCGTGTCCGTAATAGCTGCCGTCTGCATCGCGAACCCCTTGATGAACTTGCGATAGAAATTGGCGAATCCGACAAACCTCTGGACCTCTTTCCGGTTGCGCGGGCTCTTCCAATCCAACACCGCACGAACCTTGGCGCTGTCCATGGCTAGCCCCTTGTCCGACAGCTTGTAACCCAAGAAATCCACCTCCGTCGTGTCGAACTGGCACTTCTCCAGTTTGGCGTACAGTCTATGCTGCTGCAGCCTCTTCAGCACCTCCCGAACGTCCTGGTCGTGTGCTTGCTGCGAGTCAGAGAATATCAGGATGTCATCCAGAAAGCAGACGCACTTCTTGTAGAGGAGTCCCGCCAACACGTGATGCATAAAAGCTTGAAAAACGTGGGAGCCATTTTGCAATCCAAAAGGCATAACTCTATATTCGTAGGTGCCCAGAGGCGTGAACATGGCTGTCTTCCACTCATCGCCCTCCCTCATACGGATGAGATTGTACGCTCCTCGCAGGTCCAACTTGGTGAACACGCGTCCCTTGCGCACCGTCGCCAGCAGGTCGTCAATCCTGGGCATAGGGAAATCGGAGGGCTTGGTCATTCTGTTTAAGAGGCGGTAATCCACGACCAATCTTTTTTGGGGCGTGTCCTTTTTCTTCACGAAGAAAACAGGACTGCCCCCTACTGCGCTGGACTCCCGGATGAAACCGCGCTGCAAATTGTGATCGATGAACTGTTTGAGTTCCTGTAGTTCGTCCTCAGACATGGAATATAGCTTCCCCTTCGGCAGCGTCGCCCCTGGCAGGAGGTCAATCTTGCAGTCATATTGCCTGTGCGGTGGTAGCTTGTCTGCCTCTTTCTCGCAGAAGACCTCCAGAAAGTCCGCGTATTTGTGGGGAACTGCTTGCAACGTTCCCAACTGCAGTTGTGAGTCCTCCTCCTCCCCCTCCTGCCTGGGCAGGATGCAGTGTTCTGCGCAGTAAGAGGAGCCGAAGATCAGCTGTCTCTGGTACCAAGCCAGCGTTGGACTGTGCCTGTCCAGCCAACTCATGCCCAACACAATGGGCGTGTCCGACAGTCGGGTGACATTAAAACTGATGACTTCCCTGTGGTTACCAAGTTGCATCACCATTGGTGGCGTCTGCTTCACCACCTGCCCCCCTAGCAACTCTCTGCCATCCACTGTGACGACTTGCAGGGGCAGAGTGGCAGGCAGCAGCTTTATAGCGTGCTGCTCCACAAAATCCTGTGCTATAAAGTCTGCGTTGCTTCCAGAATCCACAGAAAGCGGCACTTCGATGGTGACTCCATTGGGTAGCTGGAGAGACGCTGTGAGTTGCACTACTGGTTTGGGTGGGAGGGGGTCCGTGGGTTGCAATATCGCTGGGGACTGCTTCACTGATGCGTCTGGCTGGGCCCCAGTGCCTCTGTCTCCAGCCAGACATCGTCGTTTCCCTGCTGGGCTTCGCTGCATTGTGTGGCCACTTTCACCGTTGCGGAGGCTGCAGTGTGCTTGGAGCTCCTCTGGGGACACTCTTTCGCCAAGTGTTGAGGGCTCTCGCATATGTAACACTTCCTGGTCCCTCTAGGAGGTTTAGTCTTGACTGCTGTCGGTGCAGAGGCTCTGCTAGCTGACTGAGCCCTGGCGCCTCCCACTTCCATAGGTTCCACTCCCCCTCCTGGCGGAGGTGTGGATTGCGCACGCGCTGCTTCCCTTGGAACGAAAGAGAAACTTCTCGCTGCTTCGCACCCTCCACGTCCTTCATCTCTGCACCATGGACGTTCTTCCAGCCTCACCCCCACAGTCAGCGCCCTTTGGACCACCTCCTGCGTGCTTCGGGGCCTCTCCCCCCTCGCAATTTCATCCTTCACAGCAGAGCTGAGACCCTCCCAGAACAGGTCCCTGACTGGGGGCGAGTCCCGGTCCCATTCCAATGCACTGACCAGCGCAAAAAAGCGGGCGTGGTACTGTCGGACGCTCGCCCTCCCTTGTTTCAGTCCATGAATCTCCCGTCGGGCAAGATCCACATCAATGGTAGACAAAAAACATGCATCCATCGCTTTGATAAAGGCATCTGCACTCTGAAGCGCCGGATCTTTATCCCTCCACAAATTGCGCAGCCACGCCTTCGCATCCCCATGCAAATGGGACAGTATAAACCCCACTTTCTCTTGCTCATCTCTAAAGTCTTTTGCCAGCAGTTGCAGTGCGCACATCACATCTGCTCGAAAGTTGGGGTACTGTTGTAAATTCCCATCGAAGTGAGCCACCAGCCCTCCTGCTCTCCGTGCCAACCCAACCCCCTCCGGTCTGGGTCCTGGCTGCCCATGCTTAACCCATGCTTCAAACCTGGCGTGGAGATCTCGGTAGGCGGCTGCCACATCCTCCTCCCTTTTCTTGGATGCCAGTACCTCCGCATTCAATTGGGTAACTGCCTGTTGCAGCGCTGAAACTTTCTCTGCTTCCGTCATCTTTGCCAACCGTCGTGAGCTTGCTCCCACACACCGATCCCCTCCTCCAGCTGCTTCTGTCTCCGCTGCGAGGTATCAGGTGTCAGAAGCTTGAGAGACGGGTCTTACTGTCAGGGCTGCCGCCCAGTCCCAGCTCACATAGGACCAAGTCAGCCAGCGTTCAGTTTCAAAGAGTCTTTATTGGATTACAGGTTCCATTTCCAAACTGCAACGTGCAGCCCTACTTCTTCTAGGTCAGAACGACGAAGACCCGTCTGAGTCTCCGCCTCTAGCGCACCAGCTTAATACCCTAGCCTTGCTCCACCTCCTGCGCCTTTCCTTCCGTCTCTGGGTCCTCCTGCCCCCCTGGGTCTCTCCTTTCCTACTCTCTTCTGACGCGGACCCCCCTGACCCTTCCGCCTCCTTGCGGCGGGCTTTGGGACTCGGTTCACTCTCTGGGCTGCTGGCTGCGCCAGCTTCCGTTACATTTGAACTTGGCGCGCGCGCCCAACTCTCCACTTTCCTCTTGATCGTTTCCTCGCTCCCCGAGGTGGGCGTGACTACTCCTGACTCATGCCCTCCCTCCTTCTGAAAGTCTCCGGAGCCCGATATCTGGTCCCCTTTCTCCCCGCTGCTCCCGGCTGGGAACGTGGGTCCCGATCTCCAACTGCTGCTTTCTGATCCCTCTCTGGACCCTTCTTCCTGGGGTGTCCCCCTGCTCTCCCCCCTTGCTCTGGCTGCTGGCGCTCCCTTCTGGGAATCCTCGGACTCGCTAGACAGGCTCGGTGATCTCGGGTCGTCATCCCCACTCATCCTTCCTTCGTATTCCTCCCCCTCGCTCTCTGTCTCCTCCCTTCTCTGCGTCTCTGCTCCTGAACCCCTGACAATAGTGTTTAAAATGTATGGTATGTGCCATACATTTTATGTATGGCCTAAGTACTAAGGCAGGCAGTGGGGTTAGCTGAGGTCTGGTGGGGCTGCATTTGCTCTAATAGACCAGTCTCTGCTGTTAAGGGGGCTGCCTCACTTTGCCTAAACACAGAGCATGAATTCTGTTCACACATTGGTTCAGTTCAATAGCAACTTTATCGTCAAGTGAAAAGGCCTTTTACAGGAAAGTCGCTTGGTGCCTGTAGTTCACACCCGATCACTTTTGATACCAATGTGCAATTCAAACAGGATGGTGGTTTTGAAAGGTTTACATCCTGTGGAAATGTCTTTAGGGACGATGCGCAGGATTTATTTACCTTTTTGTCTCGAAAAGTATAAAATATACATTTATGATACGTGAAAAGTATTTAAGTCTGATTCACGCCACGCTTTTCCAGTCACTGAATCACGCCAAAAGGATGGAGATGCCTTGGTACCTGTGGAAATGCAGTCTCTGAATATTTTATGGATGTGTCGATTACTTCCATATCATCTTAGATGCGCTGTCTCTTACCTGCTCGGCGCTGAGTGAATTTCTCATTTCATACATCATTTACACTAAGCTGAGGCAAGATGGAGAGAGCCAGGGCCGTGCCAAACTCCGAGGGACCAACAGCACCAACTTAGTTGCCTGGCTGGTCCCCGTGCTGCCATACCTGCCACAAACAAATGGCGTTAGCGAGTTCTTTTTGGGTGCGGGGAGGGGTGTTGAAGCACATACCTTCCGACTTTGCAAAAGTTGCCTGTAGGCCCAACACCATTGCAAATGTGTTGAGTTCTCTGGTTAGGGAGGTTGCTGTGTTTATGGGGTCTGGTGTTGTGACCATTAGGTCATCTGCAAGCCCTAATTTGTAGGTTTTGCCTTTTATTTCCACTCCCTAGATGTCTGTGGCTGCTCAGATTCAAATTGCTACGCCACGATCAAATGGGAGCCCAAAATGACAAGTGAAGAGGCCACATAGAGCCTCCCCCCTCCTCCCCGCCCGATGATCTCAATCCCACCAAAGTCCCACCGAAGTTCAAATAACAAATTGGAGCCACCATCCCCCAGCCACACACCAACTTACTGCTGCCACTGCCACCAAGGTAGAACAGCAGGAGGGGACCGGGAAAGTCAGGAGGGAGGCCTCAAGGAAGGAAGAACCATATATATCATCTTGAGCTACTTTGAAGGAAGATAGAAGAGAAATATAGTGATTAAATAAGCAGCCAGGTGAGCTACTATATTGGTGTGTAAAATATAGATAACAGCACCACCAATGTACAAGACTCTTTCAGACAAGATGTTCTAGAGTGATATGTTAGCTGGAGCTTGATTGTATATGACATTCTTAGATATTTCAATTGCATTAAAAAATATTGGGTGGTATTCAACTTAAGTTGGGTCCATTGCTTTCATTTATTCTTGTTGTTGTTTAGTCGTCTTAGTTGTGTTCGACTCTCCGTGAGTCGTGAGTTGGGTCCATTGCTTTCATTTATTCTTGTTGTTGTTTAGTCGTCTTAGTTGTGTTCGACTCTCCGTGACCCCATGAACCAGAGCATGCTTTGGAAACTCACTTTCTTCTCAAAGCTTCTCCTTTTTTATGTCCATGGAGTTTTCTTGGCAAAATACTGGAGTGCTTTGCTAGTTCCTTCTCCAGGTGGATTACACTTAGTCTAAACTCTCAGCTATTACCTCTCCGTCTTGGGTGGCCCTGCATGGCATAGCTCAAAGCTTCTTGGAGTTATTCAAGCCCCTTCACCACGACAAGACAGTGATCCATGAAGGGGAAGTTCATTTATCCTTTACAGTGGTGCCCCGCAAGACGAATGCCTTGCAAGACGGAAAACTCGCTAGACGAAAGGGTTTTCCGTTTTTGCATTGCTTCGCTAGACGAATTTCCCTATGGGCTTGCTTCGCAAGACAAAAAAGTCTTGCGAGTCTTGCCATTTTTTTTTTGCTCCCCCCCCTTTTTCTAAGCCGCTAAGCTGCTAATAGCCTTTCAGCTGCTAAGCCGCTAAGCCTTTAATAGCTGCTAAACCGCTAAAATGTTAATAGCGCTAATCCGCTAATAGGGTTGCTTCGCAAGACGAAAAAACCGCTAGACGAAGAGACTCGCGGAACGGATTATTTTTGTCTTGCGAGGCACCACTGTATTTATTACCTGCCTTGGTTTAAGTGTGTGTGTGTGTGTGTAAAACCCTCAGAACCAAAACCTCTGCTGCCTTGTAGGATATCTTTGGGAGAAGAAAAAGGAGCAAACCCTACACAAATCTGGAGTGGATGGTGTCTTGTATGCCTCCTTCCAGCAACTGCTGAAGCCAAGCTTTTGGACCACATCAGTGAGGCTAAGATCGTACTCTGGGTGGCCAAGACCTTCATACACACTGTCCAAGCTTGCACCTGGGGAAGTCACTTTACACCTGAGGAAGTCACTAATGCAGCTTTTTGACTTCAACCCCAGAGGTGCACTCCACTGTCTCTCGAGACAGACGGTTGCCAACCATCACCCCTTTCTGCCAAGAAGCACATGGGACTATCCCATTTTATCTTCACAATAAACTCTCAGGGAGCGGGTGGCACTGTGGTCTAAACCACAGAGGACTTGCTGATCAGAAGGTCAGTGGTTCAAATCCCCGCAACTGGGTGAGCTCCCGTTGCTTGGTCCCTGCTCCTGCCAACCTAGCAGTTCAAAAGCACATCAAAGTGCAAGTAGATAAATAGGTACCGCTCTGTCGGGAAGGTAAACGGCATTTCCATGCTCTGCTCTGGTTCACCAGAAGCGGCTTAGTCATGCTGGCCACATGACCCGGAAGCTGTACACTGGCTCCCTCGGCCAGTAAAGCGAGATGAGTGTCGCAACCCCAGAGTCATCCGCGACTGGACCTAACTGTTAGGGTGTGAAACCTAAGACGCTGGCAAGTTAGCAATGTGATGTGACTTTAAGTAGTCAAGCTCGTTAAGTTGTTAAGTTGCTCAGTATATAAAGAGTGTTTGTTTTCTCTGTGGTGTGGGGCGTGAAGCAAAAATGTCTGAAAGCTCCGGAGGTGTTTCTGTTATCTTTCTGCAATAAACCTGTCTTTGGAAAGACAGGCTTCCCTGTGTCGTTATTTCTTTGCTGCTGAGACTCTGAAGCTTGTACTGCAACAAGAATCTCTGCACTGGACTTAATTAATGCTCTGCAAAGAGAGCTGTTGCTGGTGGCGCAGCGGAAGCGTTTACTGGACCAGTACAAACTCTCTTAGGTTATGGATGGATCCTTCTACGTTTCTACAGCTGTATTGTGTGCAGAGAAAGTGAAAGCAGCTTTCGGATGAGAGAAGACTGGCTTGGTCGTAAATCCAGCTCTTAAAGGCTTCAGAGGAGGCTGGAGGCGTCTGAAAAGTGAGTAAGACAAATCCCAAGGGGAAAGAGAAGCAAGGGCACACAGAGGGAGTAGCAGCAGACCCCAAGAATGGCAGTGGAAAATTTCCAGGTTCCCTTTACCAAGTTGAACTCTGCTAATTACGTGCAGTGGTCTAAGAGGGCTCAAGTCTGGTTGGAAGCCAAAGAAGTGTGGGCTGACTATGTCCAGAGGCGAAAGCCATTTGTGGCTGTTGCAGCAGATGCCACAGCAGAGCAACAGGCTGCTGCACATGCTCAGAACAGGGAACATGATAAAATGGACACTAAAGCTAGATGCATGTTGATGGTATCGATAGACGATTCCCAATTACCTCATGTGGAAAATTTAAGGTCTGCATTTGAAATTTGGGAAGCTCTTAGGCGAATTCACCATAGAGCCACGCCAGGAGAGAAGGTGAACATTATACGTGCTTTGTATGAGTTGAAACTGAAGCCAGGGGATAGTGTGGTTGAACACACGTCACAGATGACTGAGTATTTCAACCAACTGTCTTCTTTAGGTGTGAACTTTCCTGAAAATATTAAAGTTTATACTCTGCTTAGCAGCCTGCATGCAGGGTTCGAAAACTTAGTACTAACTTTTCAAGTTTTGCCAGAGGACCAGCTGAATATGAATTATGTGACTGGTAGATTGTGTGAACAAGAATATCAACATCATCAAAAACGTATTGATAATTCAAATACCCCAAGGGTTGGATGTTCAGATAATTCCCAGTGTGGGGAAACTAGCAGGCAGAGCTGTAAGGAAGCCTCACAAGTGTCTGCTATGGCCAGCAAGTCATGTTTTCGATGTGGCAGCAGGTTTCATTTGATAGCAAAGTGTCCAGAAAAGCAACAGGAATTTCAACAGTCCAGGGCCAGTTTCCGGAGTTACAGGGGAAGACGACGTGAGAACTACAAGAATCAACGATCCAGAGGGGGAGCAGGTGCTGATAAGGGACTATCTGCAATGGCAGCACAACAGAGTCCTAAAAGGAGCCAACAAACCTTGAAGTGGATAATTGACAGTGGAGCAAGTCACAGTTTAGTTCCAGCGACATCTAGTGGCCGCTTGATGAACTGCAAGACATTACCAGTTGCAAAAACCGTGACTATAGCAGACAATAGTAAACGAGAAATGAACCTTAAAGGCACAATTTATGTTAACTGTTTGCATACTAACCTTCCTGTTTTTGTTCTTCCAGGAATGAAGAATGGACTTTTGAGTGTGTCATGCCTAGTAAAAAGTGGTTTTAAGGTTGAGTTTGAAAAATGATGTGTGCATCATTTCGAAACAGGGGAAGGAGCTAGTTAAAATTCCCTGTGAGGATGGGCTTTTTGTTTTGGATGAAGAGCAGTTAGCAGCAGGTAGATGTTCAACAGGTGAAGCGCAAGCTAAGTGTGTAAATAAGGCTCCTCATACAGGTTGTGCACATCTACTACACAGAAGGTTAGCTCATATATGCTTTAAGTATGTAAGCAAGATGCCAGATTTAGCTGAGGAGTGTAACATTAAACCCTGTCCAAATTTTCTGGATTGTTGTGCTTGTAAACATGCTAAGGTTAAGACATGTAACTATCCTAGATCTGATAGAGTAAGCAAGAAACCCTTTGAACTTGTGCAAACAGACGTGTGTGGCCCTATGCCAGTCAAATCGCTTGGAGGTGCGAGATTTATGCAAATTTTGGTGGATGACTTTTCAAGGGCTAGTTGGGTTTTCTTTCTGAAAGAAAAATCACAAGCAGCTTCCATCCTGATGGATTGGATTGAAGAAGTTGAATGTAAATTTGACACCAGGGTACGTAAAATACAATCAGATCGTGGTGGGGAATTTGTGAACCACACGCTGGAGACGTGGTTAAAAAGGAAAGGTATAGTTCATAGACTTACCAATCCCTATTCACCACAGGAGAATGCAGTTGCCGAAAGAAAATTTCGAACATTACAGGAAGCCATTGCTGCTTTGCTGTTTGATTCTGGACTTCCACAGCGTTTTTGGGCTGAGGCTGCACTGTATGCGAATTATACTTTTAATAGAGTGTACAATAGTACAGTAGGCAACACTCCTTACTTCATGCTATTTGGGAAAAAACCAAAAATTGATCATCTAAGAGTTTTTGGATGTCGTGCTTATGTGCTGGTGCCTAGGGCACAACGTAGGAAAGGCGATCCTAGGTCTAAAGAAATGTTTTTCTGTGGTTATCAAGCAAACACAAAAGGTTGGAGATTTGTGAATGTAGAAGGCAATCAAACGAAAATCACAATCAGCAGAAGTGCAGAATTTTGTGAACAGGATGGTTGGAATAAAATTCATGGAAATCCTGACATACTATTTGATGTGGTGAACAGTAACAATGAAACTCAGGCCCCAGGGCAGGTATTAGTTCCAGAACAGACTGAGGAATTTAAGTCTGAGGACGAGGGTGAGAAATCGTCTAGTTCACCCAAGTCTGTAAAGTCAGAATCCTCTAGCTCTAAAAGTTCACCTGTACAGCAAGAGAGACGTGTAAAGTCAGAATCAGAAAGTTCTACAACTACTAGTGACAAACAGGTGACAACTAGTGATTCTGGGTCAGAGGGGGAAACTGAAGGAACATCGCAGGAACTGTTAAGGCGTTCTAAGCGTACCAACAAAGGTAAACCTCCTGAAAGGTACCAAGCTATTAGTGTTTGGGCTGGTTTGGCAAATTGCGAACCTGAAAGTTTTGAGGAGGTTGAGCAATTACCCCAGGAGGAGGCCAGTAGGTGGCGTGAGGCCATGCAAAAGGAGTTGAATTCTATGAAAGAACTGGGTGTGTTTTCCATCACCAAACTGCCAGAAGGTACCAAGGCAGTAAGTTGTAGGTGGGTGTACAGGATAAAGACAACAGTGATGGGGAAACCAGAGTACAAAGCAAGGCTTGTAGCTCGAGGTTTTACGCAAAGAAAGGAGTTACATTATTCCGAAGTCTATGCACCCACTTCAAGGAGTGAAACCCTACGGGCACTATTAGCAGTTGCTGCTCAGAAAGGGTTCAAAGTGAATCAATTTGATGTCTCTACAGCTTATCTTCATTCAGACTTGGCTGAAGAGCTCTATATGGAGCTACCGCCAGGATTGAAAGTTGGTAAATCAAATCAGGTATGGAAACTACATAAATCTATTTATGGACTCAAGCAATCTGCTCATAATTGGAATGAGTGTTTGAATGACGTTTTGGTAAGCATTGGTTTTAGCAGGAGCAAGGCTGACAATTGCTTATATTTCAGAAATTCAGGAGATGCTCAAGAATCTTTGCTTGTTTATGTAGATGACCTGATTTATACTTCAAAGACACAAGAACAAGTAAAAAAACTAGCCAAAGAGTTAAATAAACACTTCAAAGTTAAGAATCTTGGTGATGTGAAGGTCTATCTTGGTGTTCAGATAGATAGGACCAAAAATGGCAGTTTTCTACTGAATCAAAAAGGCAAGATATTGCAAATGTGGAAAAAGTTTAACATGACGGAGTGTGCAGGTGTTAGAACACCAATGGAAATGGGTTTTGTAAAAGACAATGAGTTCAAGGATAGTGCTGAATTCAAGCGTGCTGAAATCTTTCAGTCAGCACTGGGAAGCTTACTTCATCTTTCGCAATGGAGTAGACCAGATATTGCTTATGCTGTTAACTTACTCAGCAGAGAAGCTTCGAAACCTAGTGTAAATGCATGGAAAGGAATTCAAAGAGTGCTAAGATATTTACAATACACCAAAGATTTTTGCCTTGAATTATCTTCGGAAGGACAAGCACAGATTACTTGTTGGGCAGATAGTGATTGGGCAAATTTAAAGGATAGAAAATCAGTGTCGGGCTGTGTAATAAAATTTGGTAACTCTCTGATTGGGTGGAGATCCAAGAAACAGAACCTGATTGCTTTGTCGTCAACAGAAGCTGAGTTCTGTGCCTTATCTGAGTTATGTAGAGATCTAGAATTTTACAAATGCTTGGCACAAGAGATGTATGAAAAGGCCATCACTCCAATCACTGTATGGGGTGATAATCAACCGTGTCTTAAGTTAGCACAAAATGGGCGGTTTAAAGGTCGTACAAAACATTTGGATATCCGCTTTCAAAATGTTTGTCAAACGGTAAAAGCAGGAATTGTTAAATTAAATTACTGTCCCAGTCATGAAAATCAAGCTGATGGTTTTACAAAACCGCTTGGGTTTCAGCGGCATGAAAACTTTTGTGAAGAAATGGGTCTGAAGTAATTTTGTTTTTTTTTTTTTGTATTGCCAGCGAGAGGGGGTGTTAGGGTGTGAAACCTAAGACGCTGGCAAGTTAGCAATGTGATGTGACTTTAAGTAGTCAAGCTCGTTAAGTTGTTAAGTTGCTCAGTATATAAAGAGTGTTTGTTTTCTCTGTGGTGTGGGGCGTGAAGCAAAAATGTCTGAAAGCTCCGGAGGTGTTTCTGTTATCTTTCTGCAATAAACCTGTCTTTGGAAAGACAGGCTTCCCTGTGTCGTTATTTCTTTGCTGCTGAGACTCTGAAGCTTGTACTGCAACAAGAATCTCTGCACTGGACTTAATTAATGCTCTGCAAAGAGAGCTGTTGCTGGTGGCGCAGCGGAAGCGTTTACTGGACCAGTACAAACTCTCTTACTAACCGTTAGGGGTCCCTTTACCTTTTAAACTCTCAGAGTAGATGAGACAGGAGGAGCCAGACATGGCTGAGCTGGGGTTTCAACCCAGGTCTTTCAGATCTCCTGCTACAGAACACTGTCTTTGTTGACTATTTAGAATAATCAAGCATCTTGTTTGCCAGATGCCTTTCACACTGAGAGATGCACGGAAAAGAATGTTGGAACATGCAGTCCTCTGCTAATTAGGATCCATTAAAATGGATAATAGCAAATCTGGCAGGAATCTTGATCCCTAAAGGCTAAGACAGCCATTTTTTCAGGACAAGTTCACTGACTGATGGTTCACTCCTTGACAGTGTAATGCATGTTACAATTCTGCCCCCTTGCTCCAGAAACAATGCAATTTGCTTATGTGTTGCTTGCTGTTTAAAATTTTAAAAAGACGTTTCATCTGTATTGACATAACCAATGCTCTCTATTCATTAACAATCTCTTCCTCAGTGACGTCTGATGGATATCTCTAAGTTTCTTTATGAAACCATTAAGGCACTTTTGACCATGTCTTGACACATTGTAATTACACCCTCTCTTATCAAGGCTGCATTCACATAGCAGCTTACTCTACTTTCAGAACATTCTCCTAACCGTTCATTTGCACATTATATTTTGAGTACAATTTAAAGTAATTTCCAGAACAATAGTGGAACTGTAGTAGAATATTGCTCAAGTTTAGCACTCATTTCCAGATCATTTGCAAACAGGCTTTTTTTTTTTTTTTTTTTTGAAAGCAAATAACTTCTGCTATGTTCCACTAGAGTTCCAGAAGTGGGTTTTAGATCATGTAAATGCTAACATATAATGTGGAACTTAACAAGACGTAAGTCATGAAAACTGAATAAACTGACATGTGAATGTAGGCTTCTTAATACCCAGAGGGTTAGCTTGTTCTGCAAAAACAGCAATATTAACACCATAAAGAGTCTAAAAGTTTATTACTGCAGAACAGAAAGCAAGGACACCTCCTGGGTTCTGTGGACCTTTGAGCAAAGCTGAACCATCCCAACCCTATGCATGCATTTCCCATTCATATGAAAAATATCACAGTGGTATCAATGTTCAGACACTTTCTATTACCAGACAGCTGGGATTAGCAGCAAGTACATTTCTTGAGACTCTTGAGAGTCCCATGGACCGCAAGAAGATCAAACCTATCCATTCTGAAGGAAATCAGCCCTGAGTGCTGACTGGAAGGACAGATCCTGAAGCTGAGGCTCCAATATTTTGGCCACCTCACGAGAAGAGAAGACTCCCTGGAAAAGACCCTGATGTTGGGAAAGATGGAGGGCACAAGGAGAAGGGGACGACAGAGGATGAGATGGTTGGACAGTGTTCTTAAAGCTACCAACATGAGTTTGACCAAACTGCAGGAGGCAGTGAAAGACAGGAGTGCCTGGCGTACTCTGGTCCATGGGGTCACAAAGAGTCGGACATGACTAAATGACTGAACAAGAACAACAACAACAACACATTTCTTCCAGGGAGCACCTCTAATTTAATACATGAGTGAAATCTAATCTAAAGCTGTATTGGCACCAGAGGTTTCTTCTGGTGCTGTGGGGGAAAGAGGGAAACCACAGTCTCTCTGTGTGTTCCGCTAACATAGAGGACGACAGCAAGGATCAGTTATGGGCTCCTTGATCATTTCTGGGTCCCAGCAAATCCTTTGTACTGATGCCAGGCAGCAAAAAGAAAAGAAAAGAGGACATGGGTTTCCATACAATTTGCACATGCTAATTTATAGGTTTTCCCAGTAGTGATGTATGGAAGTGAGAGCTGGACCATAAAGAAGGTTGATTGCTGAAGAATTTATGCTTTTGAATTATGGTGCTGGAGGTGACTCTTGAGAGTCCCATGGACTGCAAGAAGATCAAACCTATCCATTCTGAAGGAAATCAGCCCTGAGTGCTCACTGGAAGGACAGATCAAGAAGCTGAGGCTCCAATACTTTGGCCACCTCATGAGAAGAGAAGACTCCTTGGAAAAGACCCTGATGTTGGGAAAGATGGAGGGCACAAGGAGAAGGGGACGACAGAGGACGAGATGGTTGGACAGTGTTCTCGAAGCTACCAGCATGAGTTTGACCAAACTTGCGGGAGGCAGTGGAAGACAGGAGTGCCTGGCGTGCTCTGGTCTATGGGGTCACGAAGAATCGTACATGACTAAACGACTAAACAACAACAAATTTATAGGTACTGATGCAAATTTTGAAAAAGTTGCAATGGTTTTACCGTAAATAGAAATGCAAGGCATCTCACTGTGGGCAATTTCAAGGGTCCTGATCTCCCTTCTCAGGGATATTTAGTCTTTCAACTGGCCTTGGACTGGACAACCCTTTAAATAGAGGACACCTTCAGATGGAGGACTGTCCTCCATAAAGTAGGGCATATGTCCACCCTAGATCACGTATAGATCCATCCCAACAAATTTCATTTGAAATCAAGATACAGACGTGAAAGGGCATTTTTGTCCTACGTGTGAGAAATGTTCTCACACATATATGGATTTCATCCATATAGACCTGCAGTAGCAGTGGCTTCTCTTTCTTTAGCAAATGTGGATCAATTCTCTTCATGCAGACCCACTTTCGGGAATGGGAGGAGGACGTCTAATCAGCAGCCTATTCTAAAGTACAGCTATGTTATTTTATGGCAACACAAAGATAAAAATTGACCACTAGATGGTAGCAATTTTCAACAAGCCAGCTATTCTTTCCAAAAGCACTTGCATATTCAAGTACTTATTAAAAAACACTGATTTGGTTGAAGTTTTCTTAGGGGATTTTTAAAATTATTATTTTACTTTTTGCAAAGTTAGGACATATTTGAGGCAATTTCTGAGTTGGTGGAACTGTAATAGCTGTTCCAAATGGCTAATAAAAATGTGAATGATGATCATCATCATCAGACAAGAGTTCTGGTAGAAGATGTAGAAGGGAGATGATAAGCTGAGGGGCAGATGTTCAGTCCAAGAAGGTGAAATAACAGCTGAAGTTTCATAGCAGGCTTCTTGACTTTTGATGCCCTGTTTGTAGGATTTTCTCATTAGGGAGGTTACCTGGTATTTGAACCTTAATGTCTTTCAGGTCAAATTGAATTCAATACAAACACACACAGAGAGAGGGGGGGCGGAAATCTGGCTAGAAAACAATTCTTCCTGTTCACACGAAGGGCTGGCAGTTGCTACCTCTGAACAGCTAACCTGGTAGCAGAGTAAGGAAGCAGTTGGTACTTGGTTCCCCGTCTTTCATTCCAACTCAACACACGCCAGAATATTCTTTATTTAAAAAACAACAACAACAACAAAGAAGTATTTGTCAGAAAACACAAGAACATCTACAAGCACTTAGGTATAAAGTTATGCAAAGCATAGACATTGTGCTGCATTTGTAAAGAAAGGTCAATGCTGATCGATATCTTACTCAGCTTGAGCAGAAGAAAACGGCACTTCCATTCTGCAGTGGAAGATGGTTTTTTGAATGTGATTTTTTGTATAAATTCTCTGTGATGACGAAGTGCTTTTTACTCAAACACGTAGAGCGAGGGGAGTGAGAAAGAAACAAGTTTTGCGATTTTGGTTGAGGGCCAGCTCCTCCCACCATCACATCCAATTCCAAGTGAGTCCTTTTGAATGGGATTGATTGGGGAAACTTCCACTGTATGCTAACAATTATTCCAGTATTAAATAGCAGCTATTCCAAATCCAAGCAGCCTCTAACCCTGCCACTCCACAGGTGTGTGTACACACACACACACACATTTCTAGGGGTAGCTGCAAAGTAAACACGCCAAATAAATAAGTAAGCATATGCAACTAGCATAAGAGAACAGTTCTAGGCAGAGCTGGTGACCGAGTTGACCTGACCTTAGAGAAACTTGTGTTCCTGGTGTACCCTTCCATTGGTTCTCAATGCTGTCCATCTATGAGTAGGTTTGGCATTCAGACATACTTCCACACACCAGTGAAACTCTCTGTCTTTTCCCCACCACCCTTAATTATTTTTAATTATGCTGCAATCAATTTCACAGTCCCCTACCCACTCCGTATCTCTAAAACACACACACCACCCCCAAAATGGATGGTTAACAACACTGGACTTCACTTCAGGCTTGTCATACACTACCTTCCTCACAACAGGCATAACAAAACTGCTGTGGATTGGTCCAGAGTTTGCTACTTTCAAAATGTGGGGAACTTGTATCAAGCCTTGTGAAATTATTTTATATAGATGGAAGAAATCAAATGAAAGCCTTGAGACTTTCAGCTTATTATTTATTTCCTGGTCTTCGATACTTCAGCAATGTTTTCCCCATTATGTTTCCAAGAGGCTCTCAGCACAAAGGAGGGTGAGAAATCTATTTCCGAAGAAACTAAAGCTGGGATTTTCACAGAAGCACAATTTGAGTGCTAGGCCCAGGTATGAAAGTGTTATTAGGAAATGGGTTTGCAAGTTGTTGGCAATACAGAGTATTTGACATGTTGATCCCTAAGACTAAGAGGCAGAAAAGACTTATGAGGATGCAAAGAAAATACCGTATTTTTCTGTGTATAAGACGAGCTCCAATTTTAAACCAATTTTTTTGGGTAAAAAAAAACCCCTAGTCTTATACACAGAAAAAGACGGTATTTAAAAATGTTGTAAGGAGTTTTATTCACCTGGGATTGTTGCATATTCTTATACCAACAGAAATGAGACCAAACTCCAATAGGAGTTTCAGCAAGGAGAAATTGTCCTACTTTGGGCTCCACCTACAGACTGACATGCTTCTGCTGCTTCTTTTGTCCTGAGTTCGTGCTTCTTCAAAGTTCGTGATGCCTTTGGTGAAGGCTGTTCTCCAACTGGAGTCCTCAAAGGACAATGATTCCCAGTTGTCGGTGTTTAAGCTACTTTTTTTAAGATTCACCTCTTTTGTTGTCCACCAGCATTATGCTTACCATTCTTAAGTTAGGAATAAAGTAGTTACTTTGGAAGACAATAATCAGGCATTTGAACTACAACATGACCAGTCCAACGAAGTTGGTGTTGAAGAATCATTCGACACTGGTGATCTTTGCTTCTTCCAGTACATTTATATTGTTTGCCTTTCTTCCCAAGTGATATGTTACTTTTTTCGGAGACCCCATTGATGGAATCTTTTGAGGAGCTGGAGATGATGTTTATAAGTGGTCCATGTTTCACAAGCCTACAGTAAAGTTGGGAGTACAATAGTTTTGTAAACGAAGCATTTTGTTTTCTTGCACGATTTATCATGTTACTAATTTAAAAGTAGGAGTCTTGGCATTGCAAAACACAACAATAACTTTTCTCATTTTCAAGCTGGGATGTTTTTATACTCTTTCATCTAGGCAAGGTATCACTCAACCAGTTCAGAATCCATTAATCCCTTCCTCTTTCATTACGGGGGTGGGGGTGGGGGAGGAAGCAATGAATAATTGTGAAAATATGGGAGAGATAAATTACTGGTTTTAAGTTTTGTCTTATGAGGAGACAGCAGGTGGCTGAGGGCCTCTTAGAAGTTGAAAATCAACCTGAGGAGAGATCTCTGGAAGAAGATATGAATGTTAGTATGCATCGTTTTGAAAGGTTTGTTCTTCACTCTGTAGAAGAGTGATTTCTATTGAAAGGGACCTACATAGTTAATGCATTCTGAGAAAGGGGAAATTTATTCAGTGGAAGGTAAAGATAAGAGGCCGGACAGTGGAAGGTTTTATTCTTTCATCAGCAGCTTGTTTAAAAAGGCCTTCATATGCAGGAAACGGTATTTGTGTGAGAGAACGGTCTGTTGTTGGTTCATTAGAACAAGGCTAGGCAGAAGGTAGATCTACTTGGTGATTTCTCACTCCCACTTGTCAGAGTAACTAGGAATACATTTTTGTATGAATGGACTGTGGACTGAACTCAGTTTTAGTACTCCAGAAAAACCATTGTGCTCAGCTGCTGATAGGAGACACCATCCCCTTGAATTCTGAGTGTGTTATCTTTTGCACCTGGTGTTAGCAGAGGTACTTGAAAAAAAGCAGATTGAATCCAAAAGAAAATTCCTGGTGTAAGTTTGCTGAATATGAAAGAATACAACTGAAACAGAAAGAAGCAAAGGGGTTTTGACTTTTTGACAGGCCTTGCTCAGACCAATTTAGTTGTTTTACACTAAATATCCAGAAGAAAACTCCCTCGTGGCTAGGCTATTTGAGCACCATGCTCAGAGAATCATAGAGTTGGAAGAGTTCTCAAGGACCATCTAGTTCAACCCCCTGCAATTCAGGAATATGCATCCGGCCCAACAGTGACTATTCTCTGTATGCTACCTCAGTAAAGAGCATGCCATCTTCTGGGGTGGCTATGCAACACCCGCAACCCACCACCTCTAGACTAGTTGACTTAGTGGCAACAGAAACAACCCTTAAGTTACACAGCAAGTTTTCTCAGTGGTTGCCCTTCTAACACCTGTCTCCTGAAGTCTCCCCTCTCTGGTTTTTTGAAAACACAGAAGGGGAGCCTCAGCTGCATTCTGCAGCTCACATCAATTAATATGCCTCTGTTAGATGATGTGCCAGACAATTAAAATATTCATTTAGTTTTAATTGCCAAGAGTTGAGACTCACTGGAGAGCTTGGGATACAGTTAAGGCCCAACCTACAAATAATGAAGGTAGATCCATGTGTTTAAAAATGAAGATCTCGCTCAATCACATAGGAAGGGGTAGGCGGAGGTGGTGCTGATTTAAAGAGCAAAAGAACTTGAGCTACAAATATTTAGCCCTATTCTGCCTGCTGCTCAGCTCCCTATTACCGTGGTACCTCTAGTTAAGAACTTAATTCGTTCTGGGGGTCCGTTCTTAACCTGAAACTGTTCTTAACCTGAGGTACCACTTTAGCTAATGGGGCCTCCCGCTGCTGCTGCACAATTTCTGTTCTCATCCTGAAGCAAAGTTCTTAACCCAAGGTACTATTTCTGGGTTAGCGGAGTCTGTAACCTGAAGCATCTGTAACCCGAGGTACCACTGTATGCTTTCTTCCCCAGCCAAGTCTGGTTGGTGGAATAGCGCCACCAGAAATGCAGTGGGAATTAAATCCAGGAGTGAGTGGAGATTTCAACAACCCACGGGTAGTGGCATTGCTTTGCCACTGAAATCAAATCCACCTTCCCCAGGCTGGGTACACACTATACATTTCAAGCACATGACTTCTTCCCAAGAATTCTGGCAAGTTAAGGGTGTTGGGAACACTGCCCGGGCTTGCACCCAGGTAGCTTACTTTGGTACTGCTAACACAGCAAAAACAATTCAGGAGGCAGCAGTTTTGAGTTACCAGTCTCTGTAGCCACAGGGGGTGTTGTGATTCTCCAGCTGTTTGACTTCACCTTTGGAGGTGTCTCTTGAGACAGGCAGATGCCAACAATGGAGGGGTAAACTACAGTTCTGTTATAAGAATTTTAAGGTCTCAAATATAAAATAAATATCCATAAATGCACACATATCTAAATATATGAACCATGTGTCTGAAATAGGATGGGAGAGCAATCCTGAAGCCATTTTGACTCTGCAGTAAGAGGGGCAAATGTATTTTTGCTTGCAAATCCTGTCTTAAGGGCATATTTGTGTATGAATAGGGTGAGCCTGTGACCTGGCCTAAGGAACTAAAGTATTAACCATCATAAAGAATGGCCAGACTGCCCAGGTAATGCAGTCAGTGACCATTATCAGGTATCCTGGCAGGCAGGATTTCTGCTGTAGACCGCCTCCTTCTGTGATGTATGTATGATGTTTTGGGGGGGTGGTCTTGGGCTACAGGGTGGGAAATTCCAAAAGTCTATATAAGGGCTTGTGCACCATTGTTCAGGGTCCGTCCTGCCTCCTGCGTGTGGTGAGTGGGGACCCTGTTGCAACAGTTCCTTTAATAAAGATCAGGCTTACTAGCTGCTTTGCTTCTCAATATACTCTGGTTGGCCTCTGTTATTTTTCTCCTACTGATAGGGAACCCACTTAAGGACTGTGTACGGACTCCAGAATACCCCATAAGGGAAAGGGAGCAGTTTTTCTTATAACAGTCCCCGGGGTTCTTTGTGTGAAGGCCCACAGTGCAAACCCACTGTGCTTTCTGTGCAATTGAACAATATCTGGTTTTCAGTAGCACATGAATCTGCTGCTGCTGTCATGTGTAGTTTCAGCTTGTTTCTCATTTTCAGTGACAGTTTAGTCTTTCACAGCTATTTAACTTGTGGCATCTTCCTCCTAGTCTCTCGCTCTCTTTTTTAAATGCAAATAGCATGGGGGTGACAATTATAGAGAATGCAGGGAAAGAAAATTTAACTGTTTCCTTTACTGCTGCAGTCTGAAGGAAATATCCTCCTCTGAAGCTGCAAAATGCACTGAGAAAAATATTGTTGTTAAATTCTAAACTGCTTAATATTTTTTAAATCTCTAAGTAGTATACAAAAGTGCAACAAAGAAACAATAACACAGTATTAAAAAAACAGAGGTGCAACATAAAAGCCAGTGAAACAATATTGCAAAAAATGAGAATTTAGTGGTAACAGGGCCCCGTCTTATGGGTCAGGGAAAGAACTCCCCACTGATGCAAATGTAGCATACCCCACCCCACCCTAGATCCTATATTTGCTAGATGCAAAGACAATTAACACTGTGTGTAGTTAAGTCATTAGGTTTTAAAGGTGATCGTTCTTTCAATTTGAAATATAAACATCTAAAAGCCAGGAATACAGAGAGGAAGGGCAAATGGGGCCAGTGGGGTGTAATGGTTAGAGTGCGGAACTGGGACTTGGGAGAGCAGGGTTTGAAACCCCACAAAGCCATGCAGCTCAATGGGTGACTTTGGGCCAATCACCATCTCTTAGCCTAACCTACCTCACAGGGTTGTTGTGAGGATGAAATGGGAAGATGAAATGGAGAGAACCTTGTACATCATACGATGGGACTATGGGCTAGTGCAGGTTTCCTCAACCTTGGCCCTCCAGATGTTTTTGGCCTACAACTCCCATGATCCCTAGCTAGCAGGACCAGTGGTCAGGGATGATGGGAACTGTAGTCTCAAAACATTTAGAGGGCCGAGGTTGAAGAAGTCTGGACTAGTGTGTGAAGAGCTTTGACTTTTGGCCGTTTTTTGTTTTTTTAAAGAAATCTATGGGTGGCATTTAAGCCAAAGGCCTGGAAAATCTATTTCTGCAGTAAAAGCTTCCGTCTGAGGTGCCAACTGCATACATTTAAAATAGCATCATGCCACTTTAAACAGCCATGGCTTCCCCCCAAAAGAATCCTGGGAACATCAGATTTTAAGGTTGCCGAGTTGTTAGGCAACTCTTATTTCCCTCATAAAGCTACAATTCTTAAAGTGGTTCAGCAATCAATCCCTCTTCCCAAGAAACACTGAATTGGGCCCAAAAACAATTTGGCAAGCAGTGCAATTCAGTCAGAATCAATACCAGGCCAGTTTTGTGACTTACAGAAAAGAAACGATGTCTTTTAACTTCTGCAAAGCGTTCACTAGATGGCACCCAAGATGCCTGTTTATTTTCAGTGCAAGGAATACAGGACTGAGGATACAGTGAAATTTCAAGATTTAGGCGAAGAGGAGACAATGGGGGGAATATATAGAAAGCAAACAAAAAGGGTCTGTATCTTTAAGAGCAGGATAGAAGAGCAACTGTCTGCCAGATGATACTTCCTTCATCACTTCGGTGCTGCGTCATGATATAGGAAATGCTTAGATATAAGTAATGCTAGTTTTGAGTTATATCTGGGTTCCCATTTAAACTGTCAGAGAGCAAAGAATATAACATGTCTGAATCAGAGTTAGTTTGAGAAGACAATGGAACTAGATTTGCCTAACTGTAAATTACTGTAAGGGTTGTTGACAACCACCCACCTCCAGCCTAAAATGTGAAGATATTGACATTTGCCTGCATTACAAGCCTGTCATAAGTGAACCTTTCTCAACCCATCCCTCTGAAATATGTCTGAACAGCAGCACCAAACTATCTTACAGAACCCAGAACTCTCTGAGGGTAAAAATGTGCTTTAAAGATATGGTATGTAACCAACCACAGAGAGAATTGTGCTTCTCTCAAAAACTACCAGCCTTGGGGTTCCTTGTGCAAAGGCAAGAAGAAGGGCCAATTAATGAGAAGGAGCCGCCGCCATCGGTAAGACTTGCAAGCTGCATTCATCAACTACAATGTTGGGCTAAGCTAAGCACAATCAAATGCCTCTGCAGAGAAAAATCTATTTCCCTCATTTTCCCCACCCCCTAAACAGTTTTGCATAACTTGAAGATGTGTGCATATTTGCGGGTCTTAATATCCCTAAAGATGAGCCATTTCCATCCATGCTCTGTGACTATGTAGCAAGACTGAACCTGATACACCCACTTCTAACCCCACATTGACTAAGTCTCTGCACCCAGAGCCTACATACAAACATGCTTTGCTGTCACACAGTTAGAGGGCTATGTGGAAAGACTTGTACTGACTGGGCTAGGTCCCTCCAGCCTAAGTTTCCCACTTCCCTCTCTACATCTTGTTCTGGAAGTTGGGACACAGGTGGCACTGTGGTCTTAAACCACTGAGCCTCTTAGGCTTGCCGATCAGAAGGTCAGCAGTTCAAATCCACATGACTGAGCTCCTATTGCTCTGTCCCAGCTTCTGCCAACCTAGCAGTTCGAAAGCACACCAGTGCAAGTAGATAAATAGGTACCGCTGTGGCAGGAAGGTAAACAGCACTTCTGTGCGTTCTACTTCCATCACAGTGTTCCAGAAGCATTTGCACTAGAAGCGATATAGTTATGCTGGCCACGTGACCTGGAAAGCTGTTTGTGGACAAACGCTGGCTCCCTCGATCTAAAGCAAGATGAGTGCTGCACCCCATAGTCACCTTTGACTGGACTTAACCTTTACCTATCTTGTTCTGGAGTTACCTGATGTTGGGACAGTAAGTGTCAAAATGTTGATGGCCATGTATATATGTATATTTTTCTACCCAGAGAGATGGTTGCTGGGTAGGAAAGATGTAATGTATGTTACAATCCTAAGGGCCCAAGCATCCTAAATAAAAATACTAATGAAATAACCCATGTTTTCTAGGGGCCAAGAAGCACTGTTCATCTGTGTGATAAGAGCTGACATGCCTGAAGATCCAGTGTTTTATCTTTGAAAACATTGGATACAATGTTGAGCAGTGAAATCTTTTGTAATGTAACAACCAGCATTTTAGTTTATTTAATTAGATTAATTACTCTAAATTATTGATCGCCTCCAGCAGTATGTAGAATATTTAATTGGATCAATGGCTTTTTAGAAGTAATTGATTGCCTTTAGCAGTAATCTAGAATGGACTGTTCTGAGCTTCTCCGCTTCCTGATCAGATTTTATTAAACTGTCCTCAATAAACCATAGGGCTACACATTTTCTTTTGCCTTATTGTTCTAGTGCATAATGAATAAAGTCAACTTTTAAATAAACAAATTGTCCCTCACACTTTGACTATATGGGTCAGTTTAATCAAATGCATCATATCTCAAATTTTCAACTGCCATTCAGCTATTTATTTCGCATAATTCTAGGCAAACTTTTAGGATGCCTAGATACGAATAACTGCACATGACTAGAAAGGGAATAAACTTGCTCAATAGTTTATAGTAGGTATCCTGCAAGGACACAGATGGGATGTGTTAAAAAACTTCACTCCCTGTACAAAGAAGTTTCAGAAGGCATTACAAGGAAATAAACAACTCTCTGACTTTTAGAAGACATCTGAAGGCAGCCCTGTTTAAGGAAGTTTTTAACGTCTGATGTTTTACTGCTTTATTATTATCATTAATTCTGTTGGGAGTCTCCCAGAGTGGCTGGGGAAACCCAGCCAGATGAACGGGGCATAAATAATAAATTATTATTATTATTATTAGTAGTAGTAGTAGTATTTTGTTGTTGTTGTTGTTATTACACCTTTTCCCTATCCTGCTCTCCTGGCTATCCCCTTGATCATAACTATAAAGTACTGTAAGAACATAGGGATCTGACTTATTCAAAGGCAGGCTATTTGTTTATCTAGTTCAGCATTCTCTTCTTAGACCAGGGTGGAAATGTGGAATTTTGAGAGAGCGCTGTGGGGACCAGTGACAAAATGGCTGCCATGCAGGGTAAGGCATAACACAAAACCGATGCCATGGAGGTGTGGCATGACTCAAAATGGCTGCTAAATCCACAGAAGCAGAAAAAGAGATATGGCCACAAAAGGTGAGGACATGCCCCTCTTCAGTCTGCCCAGTCCCAGTCGAAAAGGAAAAGGCACCCACACTGCTACTGCCACACTTTCTCACAGAAAGAAGCTCTTTGTACCTCTCCGTTGTTCAGAAAAGAAGGGAGGGCAACTGTCCAGTCCTGGCATCCAGTGAGTTGTGGGCATGTCTGAGGGAGCAGGTTCAATGGGGAAAGGCCGAGCCAATGCAAACAGGAACTGAGCACCAAGAGCAGACAGAGCAGGTTGTCTGAGGCTATTGGTGAATTCATGACACCAGCAAGATCTAAACCAGACTTCGTGACTCACAGCATAGTCTCTATGTGGGCCAAACTAGACATGGTGCTCATCATGGGATTGTAAAACATACTTGTTTTTCTCCCTTTTTACCAAACAGCAGCCATGGAGGAGAAGAGGGGTGATCAGGTCTAAAATATAGTGGAGGGTGGCTAACACTTTGTACCCCGCCTTTATCATTACTACCTTAGCCCCCCACCCCAATGGCTGTGATTTGGTAAAGCAAAACAGGCCAATCGTGTGATGAACAGGATGTCAAGCTTGGCCTTTGCCACATCCTATGTCACCCATTCCAATTGAAATTAGTGGATTTGTCTACATGGTGTGGGAATGCCTTGCAGACTAGCACAGTGCCTGGAGGCAGACAGGTCATGCATAGGCGCCGACTCCATGGGGCCTGAGGGGGCCCGAGCCCCCTCAAAAATTCGTTTGGGGGGGCTCTGCCCCCCCAATAATCTCGGGCGCCCCTCCAGCAGAGCGCCGCCGCCGCCCCTCCCCCAGCCCAAAATGCACAGGGTCGGGCTGCATGCCTCCTGCCCTCCCTCCCGAGCAAAAGCTCCACCCAATTTCCTTCGGAGCTGATTAATAGGCGCAGCACACTCTCCCCTATTCGCTCACGAGGAGGCGGCGCCACTTTATCTGCATATTAATGAGCTTATTTATTATTCATGAGCTTTCGCGGGCTCCCCCAATATTTTTTATAAGTCAGCGCCCCTGAGGTCATGTATCCACAGCAGTGACCAGAGGAGCAGCGATGCAGACAGAAGAAATACCATGATGCATCTGTAGCAGCACAACCAGATGCCTTCATCTGCCCCACCTGCAACAAAACATGTCTCTCTGATATTGGTCTCTACGGCCACAGCTGGTCCTATTACCTTCCAACATTTTGACTTCACCTCCAAAGGGGCATTCCTCTATTTTCTCTCGAGACAGATGGATGCCAACAAAATCAAATTGGCATTTTGAAGGGCATGTTACCTTTGGCCGATCTCTGACCCTGAAGTCATGCCAATGTACATACTGACATGGGACGTGGGTGGCGCTGTGATCTAAACCACTGAGCCTCTTCGGCTTGATGATCAGAAGGTCGGCGGTTCGAATCCCCACGACGGGATGAGCCCCCTTTGCTCTGTTCCAGCTTCTGTCAACCTAGCAGTTTGAAAGCACACCAGGGCAAGTAGATAAATAGGTACCACTGTGGCAGGAAGGTAAACGGCGTTTCTGCACATTTTGGTTTCCGTCACGGTGTTCCGTTGCACCAGAAGCGGTTTAGTCATGACCTGGAAAAGCTATCTGTGGACAAAGGCCGGCTCCCTCAGCCTGAAAGCGAGATGAGCATCATAACCCTATAGGCACCTTTGACTGGACTTAACTGTCCAGGGGTCCTTTACCTTAACTTTTTACCTGCAGACTGGCATATTCTATCTACCAAAATAAATAAATAAAAGTTCCTGCATTTTAATTGCATGTGCAAAGGTGGCCATAACTGAATCTGAGGAATGTAGGTGGCATACATTTATGTGAGCAGTATTCAGTGGGATTTTATTTATTTATTTTTAAAAAGGTAGACACATACAATACAACTGTGGGGGAGAGAAAGTTCTCTATGCTTGACCTTAAGTGGCTGAAGGGTGTGAGTGTAGCCTGTTCTTAATGGGCTCTTGGGGGTGGAGAACCTTTCATCAGCTATTGTGAAACTTCACTGTCCTCCGAGCAACATTTGCCACTCCTGTTCTGTGAGTCAGAACGACAATTCAATGCTGTGTTAGGAGTGAAACATTTATATATCTTTTCTAAAATTCCACCATTTTATACAATCCACTTTGCGATGTGTGTGAAAACAAGAAAATAATGGTTTGTTGTTGGGTTGTTGTTTTTTTAATCAATACAGTGAACAGTTATAAAAAGTGTAACAAACACTCCTAAACTGCCAGAAGCCAACTCAAATGGGATCAATAAAATTGTTTGAAATGAGTCATATTTGCCTGCTTTTTATAGGCTTCAACTGCAGCACTAGAGGCAGGAGCTTGTTCTATGAGAAGGACCATAGCTCTACTTGCAAGTAAAATGTACCAGGTTCCTGCCTGGAGAGCTGCTGCCAATCAGTGCTGTTGGCATCCATGTATTTCAAGAGACAATGGAGTAAACCTCCAGGAGTGAAGTTAAACCACTGTGTTAGCAGCACTGAAGAGACGTCCCTGGGGCACAAGGCTGGGCAAATGTGTGTGGAGGTCTTGGGCTGCCCAGATGACAAGACCACACTCTCAGCCTCACTGATGTGGTCTAATAATAATAATAATAATTTATTATTATTTCCCCAGCCACTCTGGGCAGCTCCCAACAGAATGTTTAAAGCATGATAAAACATCAAACATTAAAAACTTCCTTAAACAGGATGTCTTCTAAAAGTCAGATAGTTGCTTATTTCCTTGACATCTGATGGGAGGATGTTCCACAGGGTGGGCGCCACTACTGAGAAGGCTCTCTGCCTGGTTCCCTGTAACTTCACTTCTTGCAGAGAGATGGACCTCAGTGTCTGGGCTGAACGATAGAGGTGGAGACGCTCCTTCAGGTATACTGGGCCGAGGCCGTTTAGGGCTTTAAAGGTCAGCACCAACACTTTGAATTGTGCTCAGAAACGTACTGAAAGCCAATGTAGGTCTTTCAGGATCTGTGTTATATGGTCTCGGTGGCCACTCCCAGTCACTAGTCTAGCTGCCATATTCTGGAAGTCTAACTGCTGTAGTCCAAAGGAAAACAGAGCAATACGTTTGGCACCAGCTCGGCTGCAGGAGTTGCTGAAAGTAAGTGTACAAGACATCATCCAACTGTCTTGTGGACTCCACTCCATATTTGTGTAGGGTTTACTCCTTCGCCTTTTCTTCTCCCAGAGATGTCCCACGAGGCAATGGAGCTTTAGGACCAGAGTTTTCCTTCTTGTAAATGGGCCACATTTCCAGGCTGATGACCCCATCTTCCCCTCACTTCCCAGTACAGCATGCGCAGAAACCACCTTCTTGACTGTTGGACCCACTCTTTGTCTTGTCTGCTCAATCTGGCAGAGCTTCTCTTCACATGCAGGGGAAGACTCTAACTCACTGAGGGTTTGAGACCCAAGCCGTTTCTGGGGTGTGGCCACAGTCACATGCTGACAGTTTCTAGGCGCCACAGGTAGACAAACTGCCCCAGAAGGAGCATGACGTGTTCCCCACCACTACCCCTCCCCTAATGCCTATGTGCCATTCAGTGTAAACAACATGGACCTAGACGGACCAATGGTCTGACTCAGCAGGAGGCACCTTCCTAGGTTCCTAAAAGAGGAGCATGGGAACCGAAACTGATAATTCTGCTAGACAAGAACAGAGATAGATAGCTCTGTCTATCCTGTTTTTGCTTCTGGCATCCTGCCTTGGTTTCGCAACATTCCAGCATTCCACTCACCTCCCTTGGGCATTTTTCTTACTTTGAATAAGTGTGACCTCTTGCATACCTATTCAGCCCAGGTTCAGTTCTCCTGCTTGGTGTGAACATGATAATAACTTGCAACTGACATTTGTAGCCAGCAATGCCCGCTTTTGTATCTGAATTTAGCGTCTGAATAACTAAAAGGCTTGCTACCCTAGCTGGATAAATGAGACCATTCACTCAGCTCCTCTGCTTGCTTCCACTGCAGCGAATGCAAAACCCCTTTAAACATGCGCTTGTTTAAACAAACAGATAAGAAAGCCTTTTGAGGTTTTGGAGCTCATCAGTGGTCTCTCTCTCTCTCACACACACACACACCATTGGATGACTAATCCTTTCAGTGAATCTGAATCCCTTGTCACCTTGGGTGTCTCACTAAAGTGCATTGAAATAAGAAGGAATGTCAATAAGATAGCAAATGGTCTCAAAAGGTTTCTGGCACATTGTCCCAAGTCATAATCTCCCCATTGTTCCCTTACCATAAGGAAGTCAAGTCGGCTGAATTACACCAGCATACGTGAGACATGGATCTAGGCCTCTGAAGGCCATCAAGGCTGGTGCCTTTTGTTTGGAAATGTAAAACCCCAGACTACATTTGGTCATCAATGTTCATTTAACTAGATAAGGGTGATTAAGGGTAAGAGGCTTAACTTTCTTCTGAAGATGTCAGTTGCCATTTGGCTACTTCTTTTTTTCCACTTAAGTCGGAAGCACCAGCCTCCCTGTATTGATTAGAACCAAGCTCAAAATACAAAGCAAACATAATTTCTAAGAAACGTTTGCCCAAAAGTTTCAGTTTACCAGAATCTGATTTCCAGATTGTTACAATGTAGGGACAAAAATAATACAACGGAAGTTTCAAAGGATCTGTGTAAAAGAAAACAAGAAGCGGGTCTCATATACCCCTGAAGATTTAGACACATCCCTGATTACACTCTGAGGGAGATGAACTTTTCATAGAATTGTAGAGTTAAAAGGGACCACAAGGGTCATCTAGTCCAACCCCTTGCAATGCTGGAATATGTTGCCCAGCATGAGGCTTTAACTCATGACACTGAGATCAAGAGTCTCATGCTCTGTATTTTCGTCCCAGTTTGTAGTATACTATGATTAGGGCAATAGATGTACCTGCCTCAGGCACAACCCAAACAGAGACACTAATTAGGGAGAGGTTTGTGATATATTTACAACCATTAAACTAAAACCGTGTAATGATTGGTTTTGATACTCTTCTCAAAAGTGGTATTGGGAAATGGATGCAGACATTGCCCTTCTAGCTCACACAGTGGAGCAAAAATGTGAAATGACGCAGCCATTCTTATGTTACACACACGTTTTGATATGACGCTGTAAAAAAAAGCGATAGAACTGAACTTAGCAAATAACAATATCGCTTCCTTTGGAGGGAGCCAATGCCTCTTAATCCCTTTCCTGAATTTGGCCCCAAATGCTTTGAAACTGAGTCAGTGGGTAAAGATTAAATAATAATAATAATAATAAACTCCATGGAACTGCACGACTCACTAAATCAGCGAGAGGTGAAGAAAAACAGCTGTCAAAGGGCAGATAACACAATCCTTGCCCTTTAGAAATGGTTACCTTTTACAATGGAGCATTGTCTCCGGCCCCATATATGCCATTGTTTCCTCTGTGGCTTTCTGACATCTAACAAAGGGTCTGATAGTATGAATCCCCCCCTCTGCAGGCTGCAAGGAACATGTAAAGTCATGTGGGTGACAGAGCAGCACTAACTCCCCTGGATCAGCCGCATGGGTCACACAAAGCCTGCCCTGGAGGAAAATTTCGAAAAGAGTTGGCAAAAAGCCCAAGCGGTTTGTTTCAATAGTGGTTCAGGGTTTCTTGTGTTTTTTTTAAGTGTGGGTTTTTATTGGTTTTTCTATTAATTCCTCCCCCCTCCCCCCCCCGGTAAGGTTCACCAAGGTTTCAGCTTTAAAACCTGTTTTTCATGTTGTGAATCAGGCATGGAGCTAAGATGGCCGCATGCTCTGCTTTGCGACAGACAGGCCTCTGTTTGAGAAGCGATCATAAGACACTCCTCTGTCTGAAACAGTGGCGTAGCGTGGGTTGTCAGCACCCGGGGCAAGGCAAGTAATTTGCGCCCCCTAACCCGTGGATTTGCGCCCGCTAACCCGTGGATTTGCGCCCCCTAACCCTAACCCCCAGATGTTGCGGCCGGGCCCCCCTGCACCCCCCACGCTACGCCACTGGTCTGAAAGGCTGTGGATGAAGAAGATGGAAGTGCAAGAGCTCTGAAATGGCCCCTCAAAGTTAACACCTGAAAAGCAGGCTGAGCAGGCACATAGACCACCTAAGAACACAAGAAGAGCTTGAAGGATTGGGGTCAGCAAAACTTTTCAGCAGGAGGCCGGTCCACTGTCCCTCAGACCTTGTGAGGGGCCAGACTATATTTTGAAGGGGGGGGGAGAACAAATTCCTATGCCTCACAAATAACCCAGAGATGCATTTTAAAGAAAAGGACACATTCTACTCATGCAAAAACATGCTGATTCCTGGACCAGATTTAGAAGGCTAATGGGCCGGATCCACAACCCAGGTCTTAGTTTGCCTAACCATGGATTAAGCCAATGGCCCATCTTAGCTAGACTGGGAGCAGTCCCTGGGACCATATGACACTGGTCCTAAAGGATCTACCCTGGCTCCCAGTACATTTCCGAGCACAATTCAAAGTGTTGGTGTTGACCTTTAAAGCCCTGAACGGCCTTGGCCCTGTATACCTTGATAGAGAGGAGGTTGGCTTTTGCTGCCCAACTCCCCCAGGGATTGAGTCCCCTAAGTCCATGATCGGTGAGAGATGAATGGATGGAGGCTGCAGTGAAAGCAAGACAGATCTTTATTTTTCTGTTGCAACAGAGTTCCCTCCTTGCAAGGAGGCAAGAGAGACCCAGAACCAAGAAGAAACATCTCTTTTAAGGGTTTGCATTTTGGTGTGGAGAAGCAGCACCCCCCCCCTACAAACAGTCAGAAATTACATCACACACAAGGTGGGGTTACTGTGGCTTAGGCAGGCCAAGTTGTGATTGCTATCTGCCTACCTGTTCACAGGCAAGGGGTATTAAGAAAGCAGAGGAAAATTTAAAGTCTTTAGGAGAGTCAAGGTGGCTTTTGGATTGCTCCCCTGTACTGTTTTAGACATGTGTTTTATATACTTATGTATGTGTGTTTACCTTGTGCAATTATCAACATTTATTCTATATTTAAGGCCTTATAATTCCTATAACAACCCGAAGGAGCGATTCCACCTCCATTGTCCAGCCGAGACACTGAGATCCAGTTCTGAGGGCCTTCTGGTGGCTCCCTCACTGCAAGATGTGAAGCTATAGGGAACCAGGCAGCAGGCCTTCTCGGTAGTGGCACCCGCCTTGTGAAACACCCTCCCTTCAGATGTCAAACATATGGACAGATGGATAGCCACCATCATTTACTCCCCAGGGGTGGGAGAAGACCATCAGACCTCCTATTAGCTAAGAGGTCCCTGTGGAGGTGACACGGGGGCCTACCAAGGTTATACTTCCCTTGGAAGCTGGATCTGCCACCCCGTGGATCTTGCCGCCTGAGAAGGTTGCCTAATTTTGCCTTATGGACGGGTCAGTCCTGCCCACACCACTTCCAAATGTGCGCACCAGCCCCCCAAAGATTGCTGACCCCCGATCTAATGTCGCCTACCCTAAAAGTCAACAGAAGAACACAACCATTTCTGCATGTTGCCTGTCAGCCTCATTCCTCCCCCCAGTGCTGCAAATTGTCATCTAAATTACAATAATCATGAATCCATCAATTATTTTCTCAGCTCCAAGATTTTGAAACGGCAACATTTTCACTTTGCTTCAGAAGCAGTGGACTGGATGAGCAACCAGCTCCTCATTCTTCAGTTTGTGAACCCGTCTGGCTCTCCAAATAAACGTGGCATTATCTTAAATTGCACACATTCCAATTCTGTTATTATCTGTCATAATTATTTATTAAGCATGATATGCAGCAGTACGATCATACTTGTGTTCAGGGAGGTGGTACAACGCAGGCCAAGGCAGCTCGATAAGACACCTACGCACTTCATTTTCTTACTTGCTAATGGGAAATTACTCTGGGATTCTCATTTTGTATTAATATCCAGGGAACATTTAGAAAGGAAAGGAAAGAAAAAAACCTACTTGCTGTTTAATTTTTGCTTTCAATTCTTTGATTGCTTCATGCTTGTTTGACTTCGTGGGCAGCAGCTGAACATTTCTTCCAGCTATATACTGGAGTGGGCAGGGAATTGTAATAAAAAGCTTGTTCAGTTTACTCAGAAAGGTGCCTCCAGCTCTATCCTGAACCATATAATTTGGGAACAAGGAGTGGTAGTTGTGCTTTGCAGGCAAGACCCTGTTAAATTTGGAATTCCAGATAACTGCAGGATATCTCTAGTTTTAGGCCAATTAGAGGCAGTCAGAATTTTTTTAATAAGAAGCAAACTTGTTTGGATGGATGACTCCAGAGAGTTTAGGGGAGCAATGGGCTGGCATAGGTCACCATTAGGGCAGCAAGGATTTCATCCACACAGTGGAGGAGCTAAATATACATTGGAACATAGGAAGGAAACTGCCTTATTATACAGAGTCAAACCATTGCTCCATCGAGTTCAGTACTGCCTACAGCGCTACACTAACTGTCCAGAATTTCAGCAGAGAACATTCCCAGCCCTTCCTGGAGATGTCTGGATTTGAACCTGAGACCTTCCACATGCAAGGCAGATGCTCTGCCACTGAGCTACAGCCCTTCTCCAAAATACCAGACAATTGGGGAGTGGGCAGGATAGTGGCAAGTATTTTCGCTATCCTTTCTTGTTTAACAGCTTCAAACAGTCCTGCTACATGTAAAGCACGCACACCTCTCCCAAAGAATCCTGTAGTTTGTTTAAATGCTCCGGGAGGATTCTTGAGGAGGGTGTGCTTGCTTTAGATGTCCTCGGCCCAGTATACCTGAAGGATATACACCTCCATCGTTCAGCCCGGACGCTGAGGTCCAGCTCCGAGAGCCTTCTGGCGGTTCCCTCACTGCACAAAGTGAGGTTGCAGGGAACCAGGCAGAGGGCCTTCTCGGTAGTGGCACCCACCCTGTGGAACGCCTTCCCATTAGATGTCAAATAGATAAACAAGTACAGTGGTACCTCGGGTTACATATGCTTCAGGTTACAGACCCAGAAATATTACCTCAGGTTGAGAACTTTGCTTCAGGATGAGAACAGTGGTGGTGGCGGAGCAGCAGGAGGCCCCATTAGCTAAAGTGGTGCTTCGGGTTAAGAACAGTTTCAAGTTAAGTACGGACCTCCGGAACGAATTAAGTACTTAACCAGAGGTACCACTGTACCTGACATTTAGAAGACACCTGAAGGCAGCCATGTTTAGGGAAGTTTTTAATGTTTGGTGTTTTATCATGTTTTTAATATTTTGTTGGAAGCTGCCCAGGGTGACTGAGGAGACCTGGCCAGATGGGCAGGGTATAAATAAAAAAATATAATAATAATGTTATTATTATAATAACTATTTGCACACCAGCCCCACGGCTGCCTGCTTTGCAGCATCTTGCTCTGCTTCAGCCCTGCCCTTCCATCCATGCCCATTCCCAAACAGCTTTCCCTTCCCTCTCCACACACAACACCCAGTTTAAAATGCTATAGGTTTTTTAATTAGCCAAAGGTCTGAGAGAAGAGGAATGTTTTTGCCTGGCACCAAAAGATACCGAATGTAACAAAGGGACCAGGCGAGCCTCCCAGGGGGGAGCATTCCACAAGTGGGGAGCCACTGCAGAAAGAGACTCGCCATAATAAATTTCCTGCTGGGTCAGATCCAAGGCCTATGTGGCCCAGCTTCCTGATTGTCACAGCAGTTACCCAAAGCACCCTGGGAAGCCCACAAGCCAAGCATGAAGGCAATAAGTGGTTGTTGCTGTTGTTCTCCAGCAGCCAGCAGGCAGAGCCATGCGGTCCCTGAATGTACCGTATTTTTCGCCCCATTGGACGCACCTAGTTTTTTTGGGGGGAAATAAAGGAAAAGAATTTTATTTTTCCCCCCCTCCAGGTGCAGGGCTGGGGCGGGGGAAGTCCGAGCTTCCCCCGACCCCAGCCCCCAGAACAGGCAACTCTCCGCAAGCCGAGGGAGCCCAGCGCCGGGCTCCCACCGCTTGCAGAGAGCTGTGCGAAGCCTGGAGAGAGGGGTCGGTGCACACTGACCCCTCACGCTCTCCAGGCTTCAGCGAAAGCCTGCATTCGCCCCATAGGACACACACACATTTTCCCTTCATTTTTGGAGGAGGAAAAATGCGTCCTATAGGGCGAAAAATACGGTATATAGCCATCATGACTAACAGCCATTGATAATTTTGTCCTCCATGAAATTGCCTAATCCAGCCCCCACCCCACCCCCTTTAAAGATATCTATGCTAGCAGCTGTCACCACATATTGTGGCAGCGAATTCCATAGTTCAAATATTCTATTGTGTTTGACCTGGCTTCAGTGGCGTAGCGTGGGGGGTGCCAGGGGTGCCAGCCGCACCGGGCGCAACTTCTGGGGGGGCGCGCTCGCTGCCTCCGGAATCGCCAAAGAGCCTCGGGCGCAGGCTGTAGCTGGCAGCGGCTCTCAGCGCTCGCCGCGGTCCCCGCGCGTCAGGGCCACGGAGGGCGCGCCAGGCAGCCCCTCCTCACCGACGGGCAGCGTTCGCCTGCGGGGCTCGGCCAGCGCGCTGGGCTGGCCGCGTGGAGTCGCCGAGGAGCCGCCGCCGCCTGCCATGCCGCCCTGGCTGCTTCAACCGCGTCCGACAGCCGGCTCGAGGCTGGGTCTCCCGACGGGGCGCTGCGGGCGGAGGCTCCGGCACCAAGCGCCACGCCGCCCAGACTCGGGTCGCTGTCTGGATGCGCGCAGCCCGCCAAACGAGCCATTGGCGGCGCTCTAGTGCCTGCGCGCCAAGACCGCCCACCCGCCCCGACGGGGCCCCCCCACCCGCGCTGGAGGCCGGCCTCCTCCCAGTCGCGAGGCTTTCCTGCGCTTCTCCTCTGGCAGGATCCAGATTACTGTCTGGGGTATGGGCTGCCTCCTGGGGCGAAGCTGGATTCCCCCTAAGGGCAAAGGACCTTTTGCTTGAGGGAGGGGGGAGGGAGGGGAGCCCTGGATCGCCCTCTATTTCTGTCTTGCAAGAAACAAGGAAACAGGAGGATGCATTGTATCCGCTGTTGCTACATTTTGCAGCGCGCTTCTTCCCCTCTTTCTGCTCTCGGTTTCTTGCGCTCTCCTGGCGGATCGCGCGCTCCAGACACGGGGCTGCTGCTTCCTGACTTCGGATTGGCTGCCTCTCACCTTGGACGATGCCCATTGGTCAGCGATGGTTCTTTGAGAAATCCTGATGTTTCATTGAGGGGTTTCGGGACTCCATTGAAGGGTTTACAAGCCTCTTCGCTGCAGATCACTAGGAGGGGAGTTTATAGGTGGAGGGGCCCACTCTGGCTCGTCGTCCTGCGTGGGTGAATGGGATTTGGGGTGTTTGGATGGCCTCTTAGTCCCGGCTCTACCAACAGCTTGAGGGGTGAAAGCAGTGGCGTAGCGTGGGGGGTGCAGGGGGGGCCGGCCACACCGGGCGCAACATCTTGGGGTTAGGGTTAGGGGCGCAAATCCACTGGTTAGGGGGCGCAAATTACTTGCCTTGCCCCGGGTGCTGACAACCCACGCTACGCCACTGCCTGGCTTAGCCTCCACTGAAGTCTGAAACACACACTTACCTTGTGAGCTCTGAGCAAGAGAATTAAAAATGCTCCAGAGCGCATATGTATCATATCACTGGGATACCACACCAGCGCCAACAGAGCAACTGCAAATGGTGTGTCTAGTTTGGCTCTGAAGAGGATCTCAGAAAGGAGAAGCTACCAGTCATTTAGTTTAACTTGTGCACATTGAGCAAGACAGAATAGCTGGACTGAGGCTGATGTACTAACCTCAGAAGAGGTATTCAGGTGTTGGGGGGGGGGAGACTTAGGTTGGCTCCTAAGCCCATTCAGCCTGGTCACGTGATCTGGCCAACTAGCATAGAACACTATCTTAAAGACTTTCCTTCTGCAAGGCTTAGGCAGAACAGCAGCAACAGCCCCACTGATGAACGTGGTTTGGATCTGCTGTAATGTTGGCTTAATTTACACCAGCTTGCTTATTGCCAGATTCTTGTGCATAGGATTCCACCCTAGATCTCTCAAAGGGCAAAAGTTCCACTGAATCCTTTCGGTCTCATTGACTCCAGAATCGGCTGCCCCATATTTTAATCTCCTACCTTCTCACTGTCTGATGACTGGCTATTAATCTTTGGAGAGAAAGTGCTATCTCTCCTGCAGAACAACAAGAACATTCCAGAGTACTGATTTCCTTTTAAAGGCAAGTATATCCATGGCAGGAAATGAGCGATCCTATATTATTTTTCATTTATTTATCTCCATGTCTGCATTGCCAGTGCAAGACAGTGTGTGAATGACTGTGTCTGTGTCCATGTACGGAAATGGAAGCATTTCAACACTTTGTGCTTGAGTCTAAAGATCCTTTGCGGACCTACCTGCAAAACTACAAAACTTTCACCTTTGATTTTAAATGCACCTACAAAGGATGGAGTCATGGAGCGAAAATAAGGGGTCCTAGTTTACAGAGAAGAGTGCTCTGTCTGAAGAGCAACCAGGAAACAACCTTCTGCTTGAAGAACAGTCCAGCCCAACTCTAGTACAAAGGTAAAGTCGTCGTCTTCTTTGGCGATCACTCGTAGCCGAGTAAGATTGTCTTCCATAAACACGGTTTTAACAATGAGTCCGTAAGTGACTGTGGAGCCCAATTCTGGATCCACACGTCCTTCCACCGTGGGGACATTGGTTTCTGGGTGGGAATTGACCATGAAGTAGATTTTCTAATCGCGCCTTCCTCTTAGCACATTTCTCCCTTGCGTCCTGAATTCGAGTGTCTTCAAAGCCCATGACACCTTTGGTAAAGGCTGTTCTCCAATTGGAGCGCTCGCAGGAAAGTGTTTCCCAATTGTCGGTGTTTATACTACTTTTCTTTTAAAAAAATGCGTTGAGACAGTCCTTAAACCTCTTTTGTTGACCACCAGCATTACGCTTTCCATTTTTAAGTTCGGAATAGAGTAGTTGCTTTGGAAGATGGTAATCAGGCATCCGCACAACATGACCAGGCCAAGGAAGTTGATGTTGAAGAATCATTGCTTCAACACTGGTGATCTTTGCTTCTTTCAGTACACTGGTATTTGTTCGCCTGCCTTCCCAAGTGATGTGAAAGAGGAAAGCAAGAGGAACCTTGAAGTTGTTCATCATGAGTTATTACTCGAAGAGCAGACTGAAAAGGCACATGGGTCACCTGCTCATAATCTTCCCAACTGTGGTGAGATGTATTGCATTTCTATGTAAATTACAGCAATTCTTTCAAATGTTCATTCCATATGTACAGATTAGCACATGCAAATCATATGCAAATCTGTGACCCCTTTTGCCCTTTGGGTGTGATGTGTTTCCCCTTTCTTGGTAATGTGTAAGTGGTCACCCTAGATGGAACATTTTCCCCATCATAACACTATGAACATGATCTGAATGCCCTTATTTTAGAAGAGAAGTGTACTGCTAAATTTTAGCTATATTAGATAATTAAATTCTACTTTTAAAATAAAATAAAATAGGGGGCTTGCAGTCTTTAGGACAGACCCAAGCTTTGCCAACATATGTCCTTCAAAGGAAAAAGATAAAAATGAAAATCCTCCTTTCCCTCCCACCTCTATTTACTCGCCCAATTCTTATTTCATAATCTCAGCTACTAGACAGGATTAGCATAACGCATTAGCAGGAAAGCTATGTTAGAATTCTTTAACAGTCCATTATTAAGAACTGTGCGAGGGAAATTACAAGGATAAAAAATGCTTTTATGCACGTTCATCACAAGCACCAGCCCTTTTAAAAGGCAGGGGATAATGACCTCCACAGGCTTAGTTCCTCAAAAGGTTAAAACAACATCCCAATGTGAATTCAGAAATAAACAGGTAAATGTTGCGGAAAGGTAATTAACCAGGTGCTTTCTGGGAAGGCTATGTGCTGAAATATTCTCTTCTCTGATAAATGTGGATCAAACCCCACTCCCTTCTTTTTCACTCCAACACAGCAGTTGCATCCCTAGACAAATACAATTAATCTACTTTTTTTTGCTCAGTCTGAACTGAAGCCATACTTAATGACTAAAGAAGGGAGGGGGGAGGCCTGTCAAACAGGATTATTCTAAAGGGTGGGTGGGGGGAGAGCTAAGTGGATTTAAAATTGGAACCTGTCATTTGCCTTCTGCAAGTCATTTTGGAACAGCAGAAAACCAGAATAGCCTTCGAAGAGAAACATAAAATCTAAGATGAATAGAGTGGGGGTGAAAGAACTGTGGAGGAACCAATTGGTATGTTAACTGAAAAAGGTTGGCAGAAAGCTTGGAAGGATGTGACAATGTGATTTTAAAGGTGTTTTTCAGCCGGGTCTTGGTGGAAGCCTTAAATGGGTGGTGAGACCATAGAGGTCCTAGATCAGGGACCACATTGGACAACATATGTCCTTCAAACATGTCCATTCATGTTGTCCATTAGGAATGCTGACCATTGACATTGCTGGCTGGGGTTGATGGGACTGGAGGTTACCATGTGTTGAGTTTAGTGGCAGCCAGCAGAAAGGTGTGAAAAGGGATGCTTCGAGATGAGAGGGTGGAGCTTCAGCAGCTTTACCCAAAGCCCCATGGATCTCCCTCAACTATCCTTCCTTCCTCCCCGGTCTTCATTGTGGGCCGTGCAAGTTATGGTCATGGCAAAGGGAAAACAAGTCTTGTTACACCGAACTTTTTGCCTGCATAGACAAGCCCAATAGTCCATGTCTTGTGCAGCTCACACTTTTGTGATTGCTATGCATGCTGACACTGTCATGCCTAATATGCTCTGCCAAAATTCGTTGCTCTACACAGTAACTTATAAACAAAGGAGGTCAGCTTATCCATTGCTAGCCATTATGGTTATCTATGGCCTCCAATGTCAGAGACAGTATAGCAGTTGCTAGAACTCACAAATGGGGCGAGTGCTATTGCTTGCACTCATGTCCTCATCTGTCCGGCCCCTGTAAGAACAGGTTGCAGGATTACATGGACCTTAGGTCTGATCCAGAAGGGCTTTCTTAACGTTCTTTGGATTTTTCCAAAAGTTTACAAATTAGTCAAATTAGTCACCAGAACTTCATTGCTTTTTAAAGAAGTGATTCTCTCTCTCTCTCTCTCTCTCTCTCTCTCTCTCTCTCTCTCTCTCTGTGTGTGTGTGTCTGATCTTTTGACTGATTTACACACACACACCTTGTGGTATTTCTGTACTATGATCTCCAAATCATTGGAATGATTTACAAATTACCAGTTATGATTCAGATACTAATGTCACATATGGACTTCAACTCTATGCTCTCTGATTTCTTTTGGAACTTTCCATAGCAGTTAAGATTAATAAAAGGAGGAGGAGGAGGAGGAGGAGGAGGAGGAGGAGGAGGAGGAGGAGGAGAAGCCGCCTACAGCAAATCAAGGGTTGAAAGGTAAGTGATCAGCTGAAACATGTGTCTGAATAAATTTGAATGGATGCCTATATGAATCATGCTAGGGAATAAAGGGGGTCCTATCGATTCAGCCGTTAAAACTCAGAAGAAAGTCACACAGTGCAAGAGGTCGTAAAACAAAAATTGATTTTTCCTCAATTTTACAGTGATGTTCTTGGAATTCAGAATAAAGATGACTCAAAATCTATTCAACACTAGGGATGGATAAACATATTTTAGTTCTGCATCAGCTTCTCGTAAACTGTGCATCCAGTCTGCACAATTTTTTGTGGATTTTTCAAAAATGCACAAAAAATAGCATTTACATTTTATGTATTTTGTACACATTTTATATACATTGTACCTCTAAAACACACATTTTTGAATGCTTTTCAGTGTATTCCAAGGCTGTACAATTTTGTATACTTTTTCTGTAAAATATTTTTGGACACTTTTTTGAACTGATGGTGGCACCCACCCTGGGAAATGCCCTCCCACCATATGTCAAGGAAATAAACAGCAACCTGATGGAACCTGGTCTCCATCTAGCCTTCCTTCATATATAAGGGACAAGCCTGATGAATATGGAGAGCAGCTGGAAAATGATAAATAAGGACGATGGAAGAGTATTCTTACCAGAAGTAGCCTTATCAGTGCCAGAATTTGCCAGAACTGAGTTCTGGCACCTCTCAGGTAGGCACCATTGCCATTCTGAGAGAACATGGTGAGTTCTAGTACCTCTTTTTCTAGAAAAACATCAAAGCAAGTTCAGACATTGTGCTAAACCACAGAACACCTAACATCCAATGAACCTGCCTCTGGTCTGCATTCTCTGCTCTCCTGTCTCCTATTCTGTACATAAGAGGAGAAGCTCAAAAGTGCCTGCTTTCAATTTTGAACTAACCAGAGTTTTCTGTTATGCCCCAATTCAGAGGACTCTGCTTAATTTAGCCTCTGGTTGAATCAAATCCTGGCTCGCTCGCTAGCTAGTGTTTAAAAAACAACAGGGTTCTCTGAGTCCAGGTGTAAAGAGGGGAAAAGAGAGAGCTTGAGAACGCCACATAATGCTATGTTGTGGTTTTGTGTATTCTCCCAGTCTCAGACCTGAGCACCTCTGAGGCCGAATGACAACTTCTTCCATTCTTTTGAGATTTGTGTTTTACTGCATTATTTGGCACCACTTTCACATCCTTTCATGCCTGCGCAACACCTTTCAATTGATTGAATTGTATAGCTGAGGCAAATCATGCTGTAAGATCCACAGAAAAATCCATTTTATATGCTTAGTTAAGCCTCACCAGTACTGCAAGCTATCATCATACAATTGATTTCGTCTCCCCTTCATCTTTCATTTTGTGCATGAATAAATCTTCATTATCTTCCCTGGAAATTCAGGATTTCCTTTTATCGCTGCCTTTGAACAGTTTGTGTTCTCACATCAGTGAAGCCAGCATTTGGATAAAAGGCAGGTTTATGACCTCAACACCTGTCCCAGTAGAAAGACCAGATGGAGTGGGCCTGCTTTTTTCTCCTGAGTAACAACAACCATTTCTCGGTGCGTAACTAGTGGGCAGGCACAAAGCAAAGTCAAGCCATGAATTCGTGAGCAACCAGAAGACCACCTGTCAACTGCACCACAGCAGTTGCAGATGTTAATTCCTCAAGATTTAATATCCCCCCTTTTATTGAATTTAGAGCACAACTGTTCATTTCTTTGACATGAAAGAATTTGAACATAATTTCCATATAGCTGTGAAGTGGAGGTATCCTATAGATGGACTCAGTTCCTTGTCGTCTGCTCCTCCACCAGATTACATTCAGGTGGCAACTGAGAGTTATTATTTTTAATCTTAACATTTGCATAACTGAACAAACATCTGGAAAATATTTTACTCTTATCTAAACAAAGGCAGCATTTCATTAGCTCTCGGAGGAAATGTAAGCTGCAGATACCGTGATAGAATCTGGAAGTGTGCTTTTGCAACTGAATAATAATAATAAAAAACCAAGTTATATCCTTTAAGACGGCAATCCTATGTATGTATGCTTAGTTACTGGGGGAATAAGATCAATTGAAGTCAATGGTATTTACATCTGACCACCTGTTTGAGGAAAAATGTTAAGACTTCCACAAAGTCTGCTGAACAAAGTTGTGATGTTGAGGTTGAATCCTGACAAGACAGATGTACTGTTTTGGGGGGACAGGGGGTGGGTGGGTGTGGAGGACTCCCTGGTCCTGAATGGGTTAACTGTGCCCCTGAAGGGCCAGGTGTGCAGCCTGGGAATCATTTTGGACTCACAGTTGTCCATGGAGGCACAGGCCAGTTCTGTGTCCAGGGCAGCGGTCTACTAGCTCCATCTGGTACGCAGGCTGAGACTCTATCTACCCGCGGACTGTCTCGCCAGAGTGGTGCATGCTCTAGTTATCTCCTGCTTGGACTACTACAATGCACTCTACGTGGGGCTACCTTTGAAGGTGACCCGGAAACTACAACTAATCCAGCTAGACTGGTGACTGGGAGTGGCCGCCAAGACCATATAACACTGGTCCTGAAAGACCTACATTGGCTCCCAGTACATTTCCAGGCACAATTCAAAGTGTTGGTGCTGACCTTTAAAGCCCTAAACGGCCTCGGCCCAGTGTACCTGAAGGAGCATCTCCACTCCCATCATTCAGCCCGGACAGGGTCTTCTGGCGGTTCCCCCACTGTGATAAGTGAGGTTACAGGGAAGCAGGCAGAGGGCCTTCTCGGTAGTGGTGCACGCCCTGTGGAACGCCCTCCCATCAGATGTTAAGGAAATAAACAACTATCTGACTTTTAGAAGACATCTGAAGGCAGCCCTGTTTAGGGAAATTTTTAATGTTTGATGTTTTACCATGTTTTTAATATTCTGTTGGGAACTGCCTGGAGTGGCTAGGAAAACCCAGAAAACCCAGCCAGATGGGTGGGGTATAAATATATTATTATTATTATTATTATTTAGTAATGGTAGCAGAAAAGATTGTCCCATTATGCCAACAATATTATGGTATCTCGAGCTAGACCATAGGTCCATCTCGCTCACAGTCTAGCTCTGTATCATCACAGACTGACAGGGCCTTTGCAGGTTTTTCAAGTGCCTTCTGCATGCAAAATGTGCTCCGTCACTGAGCTGTGGTCCTTCCGCAAAGCCAGGCACCTCTAATTTGCTGCCCTCTGGGTGTTTTGGAGTACAGCTCCCTGAATACTGGCCATGCTAGCCAGAGATGATGGGAGTTGTAGTTGAAACATCCAGAAGGCCTCTACATGGGGACTGCTGCCAGAAGCTTTCACTTGAATGACTATAACCTAGATTATTTCTGTTTCAATAGGAGATAATATACTACATGTTGCCCTTTGCTGTCCTAGAAATCACACAAGAGAGTTGCAGACTATTCGAATAAATGAGATTGTGTGCTCTTTGTCATGCTTGACAATGACCTGGCCTGAGTTGATCCATGTCGCAACTGCTGTGTGAAAGCATGTGTGTGTGTGTGTGTGTGTGTGTGTGTGTGTGTGTGTGCTAAAGGCTTTCTTATTTAAATGAAGTTACAGGGCCTGAAATGTGGCCACCTGATTAAGCTGAACTTCCACTGCCTGCCATTCAAAGAAGTATGTGCTTCAGGGCATGCATTTACCTCCACAGGGAGTAGTTTCCCAATAAGTTCTGCATTGCACAACTGACTCAGTGCACTGCTGAGTTCTTTGCTCAGAGCATTGCGTTATGACTTCTCTGGGAATTCTGAACCTAATAGGCTATATTAACTGATGTTGCAAGTTTTAGTCATATGAACTGATCGCTAGCTAGAAGGAGGGTGCTGGTTGAGACAGAACTGTTGTGGACTCCTTCTGACTCTTCATAGCAGGATTAACATTTGTGGCATATAAATAACATAACATCACATCACATCACATAACATCATAACATAATGGTACCCCTGACCCTTAGGTCCAGTCGCAGACAACTCTGGGGTTGCGGCGCTCATCTCACTCTATAGGCCGAGGGAGCTGGTGTTTGTCCACAGACAGCTTCCAGGTCGTGTGGCCAGCATGACTAAGCCGCTTCTGGCGAAACAGAGCAGTACATGGAAACGCCGTTTACCTTCCTGTCGCAGTGGTACCTATTTATCTACTTGCACTTTGAAGTGCTTTCAAACTGCTAGGTTGGCAGGAGCAGGGACCAAACAATGGGAGCTCACCCCATCGCGGGGATTCGAACCGCCAATCTTCTGATCAGCAAGCCCTAGGCTCTGTGGTTTAGACCACAGCGCCACCCACGTCCCAATAATATAATATAATATAATATAATATAATATAATATAATATAATATAATATAATATAATATAATATAATATAATAATATAATATAATATAATATAATATAATATAATATAATATAATATAATATAATATAATATAATATAATATAATATAATATAATATAATATAATATAATATAATATAATATAATATAATATAATATAATATAATATATTGCAGTGGCAAAGCTTTCATTCACAGATATTATTCCACCATATACTAGCAGTGCTAAAACGTGAACAAATTACGGTATATTTGTAACAAAGAACTGAACATCCTTCAAACGTCAGTAGTCAGTTTACAGCTGCAACAGATTAGTTGTCAGAATAATGCCAGAGTATCGCTGTTCTCCGTTCATGTATCTGCAAAGTTCTACTTAGTATTAATCATATGCAAACTGGTGACACAAACAGTGAGTGATCCCTGAGGGGAAAGGGAGAGGGAGGAATTAATGCTTGCCACACCGTTGCAAACTGCAGCCACGGACTGTTGTTCCTTGTGTGTCGCCGTCCTGACCTCTGGATGAACCGCAGCATAGACAAGCCCAAGCAGCCAGGTAGACTCATCGTTGATGTACCACTGACTGAAACTGCTGGCATGAACTGTGCAAGTGAAAGGACTGCCTTTTACCAACACATGGCAGGAGGAGAGTGAAAAAAGAATGGTACAGAGGCAAGTAACAAAGGGGTATGTCTCTGCCAATCCACACTGTGTCTCCAACTTGTGCTTAAAACAGGGTTCTGATCACAGGCTGAGTACCCACTGCAGAGAGATGAGTGCACTTAGAATCCCTCTTCAGGCCTCCATCCTGAATGCACAAAGGTTGGTGGTGGATGAGTCAGGGCTGGCATGTGTGGAGACACCGGGGAGGCCAGTCCAATGCACCTCCTACCCCCACCTACCTTATTGCTCTCATGTGTTCAGGCTGGTCAGCTGCATAGGGTTAATCATCTTAGTAGCAGCAGCAGTAGTAATAATAATAATTTATTATTTATACCCCGCCCCCATCTGGCTGGGTTTCCCCAGCCACTCTGGCCGGCTTCCAGCAAAATATTAAAATACAATAATTCATCAAATATTAAAAGCTTCCCTAAACAGGGCTGCCTTCAGATGTCTTCTAAAAGTCAGATAGTTGTTTATTTCCTTGACATCTGATGGGAGGGCATTCCACAGGGTGGTTGCCACTACCGGGAAGGCCCTCTACCTGGTTCCCTGTAACCTCGCTTCTTGCAGTGAGGGAACCACCAGAAGGCCCTCAGCACTGGACATCAGTGTCCGGGAAGAATGACAGGGGTGGAGACGCTCCTTCAGGTATACTGGGCCAAGGCCATTTAGAGCTTTAAAGGTCAGTACCAGCACTTTGAATTGTGCCCGGAAAAGTACTGGGAGCCAATGTAGGTCTTTCAGGGCCGGTGTTATGTTTTCTCGGCGGCCGCTCCCAGTCACCAGTCTAGCTGCCGCATTCTGGATTAGTTGTAGTTTCTAGGTCACCTTCAAAGACAGCCCCACATAGAGCGCATTGCAGTAGTCCAAGCGGGAGATAACCAGAGCATGCACCACTCTGGCAAGGCAGTTCACTGGCAGGTGGGATTTCAGCCTGCGTACCAGATGCAGCTGGTAGACAGCTGTCCTGGACCGAGAATTGACATGTGCCTCCATGGACTGCTGTGAGTCCAAAATGACTCCCAGGCTGCACACATGGTCCTTCAGAGGCACAGTTACCCCATTCAGGACCATACCCACTGGCCCCCTGTACCCCTAAAACCGTACTTCTGTCTTGTCAGGATTCAACCTCAACCTGTTAGCAGCCAATCTGTTAGGTGGCAACCAGAAGCATACTAGCCTCTGTGCATTCTCAGTGTGCTCAAAGGGAGGTGTGGGATGGCATGTGCCAGCCCCAGCCCCCAATATCCCTATCCCTGCCACTTTCAGCCCTGACATTTGGGAATAACTAAAGGGGGAAAGTTTGCATGTTCAGCTCAGCATGATTCGAATCCTCCATGCAAAAGCCATGCCCTAGTGGCGTTGGGCCTGGCAGCATGAAGTGGTCAAACATGAAGATTCCCCCCTTCGGATCTAACCACTCAATGCTCATACATTTGAGGCTGCAGCCAGTGGTGATGGGAAAAGCTGTGCATTCCTGCACACAGTGGAGACAAATGCCAGAACAGGGCTCCTTGGCAAAGAGCTAATCCCATGGAAAATCATTGCTTTTAAATAAATGTATACACAGGACTGCGCTGCTAGTTTCTGTATGTTTCCTAAAGTCTAAAAGGAAAGAAATGGCGATGGGGTTACGGTGGTGGCACCAGGTGAAGACTAATGATTTACTGTGTATGTCTGGGATAGAGTTTGAATAACATGAATGCTCACATTAGTCACATGGCATTTGGTGTGTGCAAAAGCTTTTCTTTTTAAGAATCTAAGATCTATTGGGTTTCTTCTTATATTTTCAGCCTTGTTAATCTGTTTTAGCAAACACACAAAAAGAGTCTCAAGGTACCGTAAATAGTAACAGACTCATTGTGGCATATGCCTCTGTGGACAAGGGCCCACTTCGTGTTCTTGTACTTTGTATCAGCCTTTGTATAACAAGTAATTATACAAATTATCCTCGGTTATTCATAAACAGGAAGCAAACAGGGCTCACTCACGTGAAAATAGCTGTTTGCAGTGGTCCAAAAATACCTTATCCTTTCATCTAACAGCTTTTTAAATGTATTAGATAAGTTTATCAACTGAGCAGCTGATGATAAGAACAGCCACTTCCTTCACCTCAACTCCAAGCTAAAGATCTAGCCAAGCCTGACAAATAAGACTCCTCCTCCTAAACTAAACTAAAAGTACTACCAAGAATTCACACCTGTCACTTGTTAATTATTATAACGAAGAGCAAGAGGCAAACACCCAAAGCACCCTCTCAGAGGTCCAGAATGTCCCAGACCACTTCCAGTTTTTGAAGCCCCTAGCGATCATAAAGATTAAAAATGTTGACACATGAAATAATAATAATAATAATAATAATAATAATAATAATAATAATAATAATAATAATAAATATTTATTATTTATACCCCAGTCACACTGGGTGGCTTCCAACCGAATATTAAAAACAATACAGCGTCAGACAGTAATTCATCCAATATTAAAAGCTTCCCTAAACAGGGCTGCCTTCAGATGTCGTCTAAAAGTTTGGTAGTTGTTTTTCTCTTTGACATCTGGTGGGAGGGCGTTCCACAGGGCGGGTGCCACTACCGAGAAGGCCCTCTGCCTGGTTCCCTGTAGCTTTGCTTCTCGCAGCGAGGGAACTGTCCGAAGGCCCTCGGCGCTGGACCTCAGTGTCTGGGCTGGATGATGGGGGTGGAGACGCTCCTTCAGGTATACAGGACCGAGGCTGTTTAGGGCTTTAAAGGTCAGCACCAACACTTTGAATTGTGCTTTGAAAACAAAACACAGCACCAAAAAACAAGAGAGACATAATTTGAATAGCAAATGTGTCACGTTTTGGTCCAACATAAATGAAAACAGGTTGCAAAACGTATCAAATGCCAACAAATTAACAAGTATTTACATTAGAGACCCCTTTTGAGCTTGAGACCCTAGGCCTAGGTCCTCCTGCCTGCCATCTCTGGTTCGCCTCCCTCTGAAAAAAATATGAAACTTATATGGATTCTAAGGGAAAGTTAATCCATTTTACTTCTTCCCACAAAACCTGGAAGGGTCTGGAAGGGCCCCTGTTCCTATTAATTTTATCTATTAATGAAAAGGGTAAAAATGACACACATTTTTAAACTGCCCATTATAATGAATGGGGAAACACAGGAAACAGCAAACCCATAAGCTCATAGCATTACAAGGCTGTAAACCTATACATAACTTATAGCAGGGCTCAGCAAACCTTTCCAGCAGGGGGTCAGTCCACTGTCCCTCAGACCTTGTGGGGGGGGGGCGGACTATATTCTGAGGAGAGAAAAAAATGAAGAAATTCCTATGCCCCACAAATAACCCAGAGATGCATTTTAAATAAAAGCACACATTCTACTCATGTAAAAACACGCTGATTCCCGGACTGTCCGCAGGCCAGATTTAGAAGCCGATTGGGCAGGATCCGGCCCCTGGGCCTTAGTTTGCCTACCCATGACTTATAGCATGAACTCAATGGATCTTACTTCTGAGTAGACCTGCATAGGCTTGCACTTTAAAACTGCTAATCTGTACAGTGCCATAAGCCTGTAGAAGAAACAGAAAAATATCCTCTCCCAGAACCAATCTCTAATGAACTCATTTTGAAGATATCTATTGCACAATCAACGAAGCTGACGGTCTGCTTTTGGAGCTCTAACCATCTCATCATTCTTCATACTAACACATATAATAGCAGCAAGCCGAGGGCGGGAGCAAACCATGCTTTTTGTGGAGAAACATGGCACCTCGCCGAACTTTTAACAACCTTACCTCCATTGTCAGCGAGGGATTGTAAAAGTTGGAGAAAGATCTTGCTTGTTGGGTCCATACGCTCATTTAAAGTTTTAAAGCTTCAATTGTGTGGCAGCCACTGGGTGAGCCTTGTTAAGCTCAGAGAGGCAAAGTACAGCTTGCTTTTGATCATCTCTGTTCTCTTCCCCCCTTTCCTTCAGATACTGGTTTCCTTGATTTTAGCTCAAGGGCATTTAGATGGGTGGAGTGTCACAAGGCAGGGCAGTAAGTAGAATATAAGCTCCAAATCAAAGTGGTCAAGAAAAGGGCCAGAAAAAGGAACAAAAAGCATAAAACATGCAAATGGTGCCTAATGTGGCATTTCTACATTGCATTTATTGCTGCTATTGACTTGGTTGCTTGTGATTTAATCATACTTGGCGGGGGAGATTTTACTTTCTTGCCACTTGTAAATATTTTGTTGGCATTTTTTTTCCATATAGGTGAAATGGATTCGTGAATCGTGCAGAGTGTTTCTTTTCAGTTTCCCTATATTTATTTATTTTACAAGAATGTATAGATGGCAGCTGCAAAAAGGTAGCCTGCAACATAACAGCTCGATTTCAAATTGGTATAGGAAGGTAATGAGATTTTTGCTGAATGTTTGTTTTGACATTTCTAGATAGGCTCTGAACTGCTTTCAGGAAAGTAATGTAGAAAACTGCTACAAACGGCTATAAAAACTAAAAAACATTTTATTGTGTGAGTTTTTTAAAAAACGTGTTTCCTCATTGGATCAACATGGAATATACTTCAAATAGCTTTTTAAAAAACACCATTGTAGTCCATTTATTCATAACAGAAGGGTGGGAGATTGCTTCCTCTAATGTCACAGGTACAAACTTCTCTCTCTCTCTCTCTCTCTCTCTCTCTCTCTCTCTCTCTCTCTCTCTCCCCCCCCCCACCCAGCTGAATAAACTTTCCCTATTTCACGAACTGTGAAACATTTTGTGACTATGAAACCATTGCAAATGTGGATTAGAATATCCACTGTTTCCATAAGCACATGGTAACTAAAAGCATCCTTACACCACTGTTTCATCAAACTTGTTATGAACATGAAGGGACTGCTGAAATATTTTACAAGACAGTGAAACTGCACATCAGTTAATTCTGAGTACGTTCCTAATATCCAACAACAGATACATCAAAAGAAGAAACCCAATTTGATATCACATAAACATGGCGTCTAGTAATATAGACTCCAGCAGGATTTCCACTGGATGTTTTTGAAATATTAACTTCAAATTCCTGAAGCAGATTTAGGTGATAAGTAAGCACAAGTTGGAACGTAAGAGTTAATTATATTGTGAGGTACACCATGACCTCTGTGGGGTGAAGGGTTCCATATTTGTTCCTTGGGAATAAAGTTTACAGAGGACTGAAGGTGTTTGTGTGATTCAAGGTTCGATTACTCATGCCAAGCATGAGATGGAAGGCTTGCAGCATTAACACTTCAAAAGACCCTGCTCCCCTCACATTTCTATGGGGCTCAGCAATGTCATAGCATGTGATTCATTACAGAGGGCAAGTCAGGCCTCTGAGTCTCTTTCAGTCTCAGTTTCAAAATTGCCAATCGCTTTCATTGTCTTTCACACAGACAGACCCCTCACTGATGTCTCCTCCAGTCAGGTGGGGGGAAAGAAAGATATGCTCCTTCCAGAGGAATCTCCGGCCATTAGCTCCTGTGGAAACAAATGACCTATATTTGACCAATTATTTAGTTAGGCAAAAGCCCTTCCTCTCAACAAGCTTGCCAGGCTAAGCTTCTTCAGCCAACATGACCTCTCAAACAGCCCTTTCTTCACAACTGAACTGGGAAGAACATTCAGATTCACTCCCAAACACATTACATTTAGCACGAAACCAATGTTAACTTTTAGATATATTTCTAGTGCTCTGAACAATCTGTTGTATTTCCTCAAGGACCGGTGGTGTTCAGAAAGAGAAGCAGCTGGCGTCACTCTTGTTCCAAGTGATGTCCATGCCAGTCCACATGAACGCAGCGAGGAAAAGGCCAGAGTTCAGCGACAGAGCATGTGTTTTGCATGCAGGAGGTCCCCGTTTCAGTCCCTGACATCTCAAGGTACAGCTGGGAGAGACACCATGTCTGAAACCTTGCAAAATGCGTAGACTAAGCTCCATGGACCAATGGCCTGACTCAGTATAAGGCAACTTCCTACGCTTCAGGCATGAAACAGCCAGACTGACACACCAGAACAGGCAAAGGCTCAGACTAAGAAGCAAAGTGCAAGTGTTGGCAGGAGACCCATGTATTAAAATGTGGGACTATCCCAATAACGTGTAAACATTGTAACTTCCTCCTAGCTATCCCAAAGGAACAGGGTGGGAGGTTCTGTGGAAGAAAAGCTCAAGCAAAGGGAGGGAATGTGTGTCAGTTTTGCACCTTAAATCACACCATTCTTCTTGCTTTACACACATGATTGGATGTCTGCCACAAGCCTAGATTGTCCAGAAGATATACAGAAGCCATAAGCTGACACCAGATACAACAGGTAAAGGACATGCTAGGGTTGTTGTTGTTTAGTCGTGTCCAACTCTTTGTCACCCCAATGACCAGAGCATGCCAGGCACTCCTGTCTTCCACTGCCTCCCGCAGTTTGGTAGTTTCGAGAACACTGTCCAACCATCTCGTCCTCTGTCGTCCCCTTCTCCTTGTGCCCTCCATCTTTCCCAACATCAGGGTCTTTCCCGGGGAGCCTAATCTTCTCATGAGGTCAAAGTACTGGAGCCTCAGCTTCAGGATCTGTCCTTCCAGTGAGCACTCAGGGCTGATTTCCTTCAGAATGGATAGGTTTGATCTTCTTGCAGTCCATGGGACTCTCAAGAGTCTCCTCCAGCACCATAATTCAAAAGCATCAACTCTTCGGCGATCAGCCTTCTTTAGGGTCCAGCTCTCACTTCCATACATCATACCATACATGGTAGGGTTAGCTGGGAACAAAGGCATTAGAGAATGACTAGGTAAATTGTGGCCAGGTTAAGAGCTAAATCTGCAGTGCCTGGAGCTTAAATTCCTAGTTTCTTCTACTTACCTTTCCATCTGACTATAAACACAAGTTGAAAGTGGGAGTCTATAATGCGGTGAGAAGTATATCATGTTTGGAATTCCTCTATAGCACCCCTCCTCACCAAAAAAGTACCTGTTTACCCATGTATCACGGAAACACACTAGAGAAGTAGGAAATGGGTGACTCAGCATTAATCAGCATTACTCATGCAGTATCTGGCAACTTCCTGGTCAGAAGAGAAACTGGCTCCTGCTGCAAACACAACCAAGTGCAGTAGTTTCATGTGAGTCATTTAACGATATACCATTTGGAAATGAAATGCTTTATGATTATCTCTGTGTTGAACAAACAGAACACATCTATTTAAATCCAGTCTCTTTGCAACAATGTTTGGTTTGCCTGTATGCTCATAGCTACCTAGGCGAACCAACTCTCATGGAGCATATTTGGGCCTATCTAACCATAGCATAATGTATTCTCTCACCCAGGGATTTAGGGCTTGCCGATCAGAAGGTTGGTGGTTTGAATCCCTGTGATGGGGTGAGCTCCCATTGCTCGGTCCCTGCTCCTGTCAACCTAGCAGTTCGAAAGCACGCCAAAGTGCAAGTAGATAAATAGGTACCACTCTGGCAGGAAGGTAAACGGCGTTTCCGTGTGCTGCTCTGGTTTGCCAGAAGCGGCTTAGTCATGCTGGCCAATAAAGCGAGATGAGCGCCACAACCCCAGAGTCAGTCACGACTGGACTTAATGGTCGGGGTCCCTTTACCTTTACCACTGTACTACAATACTGTATATACAGTGGTACCCCGCAAGACGAACGCCTCGCGAGACGAAAAACTCGCAAAACGAAAGGTTTTTTCGTTTTCGAGTTGCCTCGCAAGACGAATTTCCCTATGGGCTTGCTTCGCAAAACGAAGCTTGCCCCGGGGACAGCGGGTCTTCTCTTTTGAAGCAAGGGGCGGCGGGGAGAAGAGATCTTCTCCCCGCAGCCCCAGGTCCGGGGGCAGCGGGAAGCGCAGCGCTTCTTCCCCGCTGCCCCCGGATCTCTTTTGAAGCAAGGGGCTGCGGGGAGATCGCTTCTCCCGGTGCTCCGAAGCCGGGCGGGGGGGAGGGAACACCTTCTGAAGGCAGGCGGGGGACGAAAGTCTTTGCTCCCCCCTGCCTGCCTGTCCCGGAGGGCTTTTGAAGGCAGGCGGGGGGGGAGCAAAGACTTTCGCCCCCCGCCCGCCTTCAGAAGAGGTCCAGGACCTCTTCTGAAGGCTGGCGGGGGGCGAAAGTCTTTGTCCCCCCTGCCTGCCTTCCCAGGGGCTTTTAAATCGCCCCGGACAGCAGAGAAGTCCTCCGCTGTCCCGGGGCGATTTTGAAATGCCACCCGCCAGCATTTAAAGATCGCCCGGACAGCGGAGAAGTCCTCCGCTGTCCCGGGGTTTTTTTAAATGCTGGGGGTGGGAAGAAAAGCCCTTGTCCCCCCCCCCAGCCTTCAGAAGAGGTCCGGGGACAGACTCTCCCCGGACCTGGTCTGAAGGCGGTTTCCCTAGGAACGCATTAATTGATTTTCAATGCATTCCTATGGGAAACCGTGCATCGCAAGACGAAAAAACCGCAAGATGAAGAGACTTGCGGAACGAATTAATTTCGTCTTGCGAGGCACCACTGTAAATTGAAACTCTTGAAATAAGTGCAGGTTTTACATTACGTTATGGACTTATTCAAGAGTGTCCCTTTATATACTGTATAGTATGTGACACTTGCATTATGCTGTGTTTTGGAGGTGCCTATGTGATTTAAAAGAAGAAAAAAGAAAGAAAGCCTAGCTGTTTTTAGTCTTCATGATATTTCATAATTCTTCTTTTTTTGGGGGGGAGGGATATTATTACTTGATTCATAGAATAGAATAGAATCATAGAATCATAGAGTTGGAAGAGACCACAAGGGCCATCGAGTCCAACCCCCTGCCAAGCAGGAAACACCATCAGAGCACTCCTGACATATGGTTGTCAAGCCTCTGCTTAAAGACCTCCAAAGAAGGAGACTCCACCACACTCCTTGGCAGCAAATTCCACTGTCGAACAGCTCTTACTGTCAGGAAGTTCTTCCTAATGTTTAGGTGGAATCTTCTTTCTTGTACAGTGGTACCTCGCAAGACGAATGCCTCGCAAGACGAAAAACGCGCAAGATGAAAGAGTTTTCCGTTTTTTGAGTTGTTCCGCAAGACGAATTTCCCTATGGGCTTGCTTCGCAAGACGAAACGTCTTGCGAGTTCTTGCGAGTTTGTTTCCTTTTTCTTAAAGCTGCTAAGCCGTTAATAGCCGCTAAGCCGCTAATAGCCGTGCTTCGCAAGACGAAAAAACCGCAAGACGAAGAGACTCGCGGAACGGATTAATTTCGTCTTGCGAGGCACCACTGTAGTTTGGATCCATTGCTCCATGTCCGCTTCTCTGGAGCAGCAGAAAACAACCTTTCTCCCTCCTCCATATGACATCCTTTTATATATTTGAACATGGCTATCATATCACCCCTTAACCTCCTCTTCTCCAGGCTAAACATGCCCAGCTCCCTTAGCCGTTCCTCATAAGGCATCGTTTCCAGACCTTTGACTATTTTGGTTGCCCTCCTCTGGACACGTTCCAGTTTGTCAGTGTCCTTCTTGAACTGTGGTGCCCAGAACTGGAGACAGTACTCCAGGTGAGGTCTGACCAGAGCAGAATACAGTGGCACTATTACTTCCCTTGATCTAGATGCTATACTCCTATTGATGCAGCCCAGAATTGCATTGGCTTTTTTAGCTGCCGCGTCACACTGTTGGCTCATGTCAAGTTTGTGGTCAACCAAGACTCCTAGATCCTTTTCACATGTACTGCTCTCAAGCCAGGTGTCACCCATCTTGTATTTGTGCCTCTCATTTTTTTTGCCCAAGTGCAATACTTTACATTTCTCCCTGTTAAAGTTCATCTTGTTTGTTTTGGCCCAGTTCTCTAATCTGTCAAGGTCGTTTTAAAGTGTGATCCTGTCCTCTGGGGTATTAGCCACCCCTCCCAGTTTGGTGTCATCTGCAAATTTGATCAGGATGCCCTTGAGTCCATCATCCAAGTCGTTGATAAAGATGTTGAATAAGACCGGGCCCAAGACAGAACCCTGTGGCACCCCTCTAGTCACTCTTCTCCAGGATGAAGAGGAACCATTGATGAGTGCCCTTTGGGTTCGGTCAGTCAGCCAGTTACAAATCCACTGAGTGGTAGCATAGTCAAGACCGCATTTTACCACCTTCTTTACAAGAATATCATGGGGCACCTTGTCAAATGCCTTGCTGAAATCAAGGTAGGCTACATTCACTGCGTTCCCTTCATCTACCAGGCTTGTAATTCTGTCAAAAAACGAGATCAGGTTAGTCTGACATGACTTATTTTTCAGAAATCCATGCTGACTATTGGTGATCACAGCATTCCTTTCTAGGTGCTCACAGACTGTTTTCTTAATGATCTGCTCCAGAATCTTCCCTGGTATTGATGTCAGACTGACTGGGCGGTAATTATTTGGGTCCTCTCTTTTCCCCTTTTTGAAAATAGGAACAACATTTGCCCTCCTCCAGTCTGCCGGGACTTCGCCTGTTCTCCAGGAATTCTCAAAGATGACTGCCAGTGGTTCTGAGATCACACCTGCCAGTTCTTTTAATACTCTTGGATGCAGTTCGTCTGGCCCTGGAGACTTGAATACATCTAAACTAGCCAAGTATTCTTGTACTATCTCCTTAGTTATTCTGGGCTGTGTTTCCTCTGCTGAATCATTTGCTCCAAATTCTTCAGTTCGGGCATTTTTTTCTTTATCGGAGAAGACTGAGGCAAAGAAGGCATTGAGGAGTTCAGCCCTTTCTGTGTCCCCTGTTTGCATTTCACCATCTTCTCCTCTGAGCGACCCCACTGTTTCTTTGTTCTTCCTTTTGCTACGGACATACCCATAAAAGCCTTTTTTGTTGCTTTTAACCTCTCTAGCAAGCCTGAGTTCATTCTGTGCTTTAGCTTTTCTGACTTTGTGTCTACATGTGCTGGCTATTTGTTTGAATTCCTCTTTGGCGGTTTCCCCCCTTTTCCATTTTTTGTACACATCCTTTTTTAATCTTAACTCAGTTAAAAGTTCTTTAGATATCCACCCTGGCTTCTTTAGGCACCTTCCATGTTTCCGTCTCATTGGTATTGCCTGACGTTGTGCTTTTACTATCTCCCTCTTAACAAACTCCCAGCCATCATGAACTCCCTTTCCTTTTAGTATTCCTGTCCATGGGATCTCACCCAGCACTTCCCAAAGTTTTATGAAGTCGGCTTTCTTAAAGTCAAGAAATTGAGTCCTAGTTTGCTTGGCTGCTCCTTTCCGCTGTATAGTAAACTTCAGAAGAGCATGATAACTCGCGCCTAATGATCCTTCCACTTCTACCCCACTAACCAGGTCATCAACATTGGTTAGGACCAGATCTAAAATGGCTGTTCCTCTTGTTGCTTCTCCCACTTTGGCCATACTTGGTCATACTTCTGTTGCTGGGTATTTTTCATTGCTTTTGGGGGCAGGGGCAAAGGAATGGTATAATGGGGCAGGACTGAGGGACTATGTGTACAGGATTGCTAACTTCCACCCCCCCCCCAAAAAAAACAGGGTTCTGTGCCTTTAGGACAACTACCCCCAACCTGGTGCTCTCAATATGTTTTGCATTCTGAATACCATTATATCTAGTCATACTGGCTGGGGTTGATGGGAAATGTAGTCCAAAACATTTGGAGGGCCCCAGGTTAGGGAAGGCTGCTTTAAGAACTTCTGGAAAGGCAGAAATCCAGGTGGTTAAGCTTTCAACTATTTACAGTGAGGCTTCCTAGAACTGCTGGACTTATAAAGGCTCATCTGTCCTTAATTAGCTCCCAGCTGGGGAGCATCACTCCAGCTGATTCTGAACCCTGGCAAAGTGATAAATTGAAAATCTCCCACAATGCTGAATGCCTTAACTAGCTCTGTTTTGACAGGGATGCTCTCAAGGGGATGGAAAGGGACTCAAACATCCACACTCCTTATTAGATAGTTAGCTCTCTCCTTCCCAGGTCCAATTCACACATTACCTCTTTAAGCTTCCGCTAAAGTGTCTGAAGACCATTTGTGTTTCTTTCTTTGGAGAGTGCAACATAAAATTAAGGAAAGATAAAATTACAAGCAATGCTTAAATAGAGAGTAAAAGCTGGCATGTGATATTAACATAATAATTAACTGTTCTAGGAAAGAAGAAGAAATGTCCATTGTCAGACTCACAGTCAACATGCATGCAGAGCCAGAAATGTTTTCCGGCTTTTAGCTGCAAGTCTAAGCAAAACCTACTATTATCTTGCAATCTCCTTGTTCCCATTGGCCAAAAAGAAGTCAGTCATCTTGAACTTTGGCCAGAACCATTTCTCTTCTAGATATGGGCTAAGGGATATTTTTTAACAGGTCAATAATGAAATGGGGCAATTGCACATACATACTGGGGACTTGATTTCCTCTATGCAGCTCTCCCCACAAAGCCAGAAACATTGCTAATCATTATTGCTATCGACTCTGAAGTGCCTAAAATGTTCTAAGCACTGGGACAAATATTACAAGATCATGACAGCTGCTGCCTGCAGGCTCACAATCAAATAGACAAGGTGCAAAAGCTAAAGAAATGGGGAGGGGAAAGGAAGGGAAAGGAAAGCATGAAGGTAGGGATGAGGAAAAGTAAGTGCTGCTGTGCTGTTCCTTACATAGGAAGCTGACAAATACTGAATCAGATGGTTGTTCTGTTCAGTACTGTGTGCACTGCCTTTGGCTCTCGTGGGTTTGAGGCTGGGGCATTCCCAGGTCTACTGGAATGCTGCAGGTGAAGCCTGGGACTTTATGCATGTAAATCATCACTGGCTGATGAGTGGGACCTGGCTAGACTCTCCCTTGCCATGATGTTATTCCTGGAAAGCAGGGAGTGCAGCCTCCCAGTGAGAGCCAGTGTGGTGTAGTGGTTAAGAGTGGTAGACTTGTAATCTGGTGAACCGGGTTCGCGTCTCCGCTCCTCCACATGCAGCTGCTGGGTGACCTTGGGCTAGTCACACTTATTTGAAGTCTCTCAGCCGCAGTCACCACACAGAGTGTTTGTTGTGGGAGGAAGGGAAAGGAGATTGTTAGCTGCTTTGAGACTCCTTCAGGTAGTGATAAAGCAGGATATCAAATCCAAACTCCTCCTCCTCTTCTTCTTCTTCTTCCCAGTGGTCCTAAGCCACCCTAAAGTTCACAGCAGAGGCCCAAGTGTGTCTCTCTTTGGCTCTACAATCCTGGGAACTGGTTGGAGTGGTGTGGTGTTTTTCATGCAGGGTTGAGACGAAGGAGCAAGCTCCTGTCTAACTGCTCCTTATTTGGTTGACGGATGGGGCCAAGCCATAAGCGACTTACCTAAAGTTTATTGCACGCTAAACATAAATGGAGTGAATAGAATGAACATGTGGCTGCCACTGGCTGTAGATTCTGTGAAAAGCTCAAGCTGGCCTCTGCATGTATTGAAAAGTGTGCATTTTACACAAAATAGCATGGAGCAAAATGGAGCAGCATGGCATGGAATGCAATGAACCTATGGTCAAGAGTCCACAAGGTCCAAAAGTGACCGAATCTGATGTTCAACCCATCCCTACTCCAAGATGAATATATCAGCGGGCAAGACACTAAAAGGAAAAAACAGCGTCCTAATGAGCAGCCTTGCCTTCCTTGAAAGCTCTAAAGTGTTGTTGGAATAGTGGTTTTCAAACATAATGCATTATTATTCTGTCATTAGTAACCAGGGACTGATGGTAATAACTCAGTAGATGTGAATAGAATAAGGAGGGAATCCATTACAAGGGAGAAGATGCAGCTTGTTGCTATTGTGATCTCTTTTCCCTATGCAGTAGCATTTACTCAGTGTATTTTTTACACTTATGCAATGCATTTTGCAAATCTAAGGAAGCAAATCCCTTTATAGTGAGAGTATGAAAAGAGCAAAGGTTAGAAGGTGCAACAATAATGGGTGACTTCCTTTTCTTTCTTTCTTAAATGGAACGTCTGATTGACAAAGAGGAATAGTGTGCACAAATTACGGCAAACAGCCAGGGTTTCTTGTAATTCAAATTGCAGCCAGTCTGATTATTATTAAAAAGGAAGAAACAGAAAATACGTAATCTTATCACATGGCAGCTGCCCCATGTCAGACCCAAATGATTCATCTGTTATAATGTAGCTGAATGGAAAATAGATTTTCTAAAATTGATTAAGGACTAGAGTCTGTAGGTCATTAACCTTTGCCATAAACCAATACATATTTTGGAGAACTTCGCATTATTTTGTCGGAGTGGAAAACTGCCTATGTTCTCCCTCTCCTAACTAAATAATACTCACAAGACACCCTGATTGCTGATTAAGAGAGGTATACTCTAGCCCAGTGTTTCCCAACCGGTGTTCCGCGGCACACTAGTGTGCCGCCGAACGTTGCCTTGTGTTCCGTGGGAGGGAGACGGGCGAGTCGGGCGGCGAGAGGCGGGGCGGCGGCGACGAGCACACGCGGGGCGGCGAGCGAGCGAGCTCCCACATCCCATCGCCGCTCGCTTCGGCCGGCCTACTGGAGGAAGGCGCGAAAACCCGGCGGGAGGAGGAGGAGGAGGAAGGAGGCCAGCGCCGGCCGGGTCCCCCGGGGGAGCAGGCGCTCCGGGCTGCTCACCATACCCCGCGTCTCGGGCGCAGCAGCCGGCAGTCCGAATGCATCCCGAGCCGCGCTGCTCTCGCCTTGCCTCCTTCTTCGCGCCTCCTCCCGGCTCGCGCGCCGTCCCCGCGCGGATCCGTCCAGCCTCCGGCCGCCGCCGCCGCCCCCTCCTCTTCCTCTCCTTCCCCCACCCACCAACCCGCACGGCGCGCTCCCACCGCCCCCGATGGGCGCAACCACTTCCGGGTCCGCTGCAGCCGCCCCTTCCCCGCCTCCGGCAGCCGAAAGTCCCCCAGCGGAGCCCGTCTGGCCGCTCCCCCCGCTCCCTGCCCACCTCCCGGAGTTGAGGCGCCCTCTTTCGTTGCTTCGCGGGGAGAAGGCGGGAAGGGGGGAAACGCGCGCGCGCAAACACAGACAGAGCAACAAAGAGTCCTCGGGGTACTCGGAGGCCAAGGGGCGCGTTGTGGCCAAAGGCCTTCGTGGACTCTGCCCAGGAGCCCCCTCTGTTGGGCGGGTGGCGTTAGAGCGAAGCTTGTGGGAATGGCTGAAATGCAAGGCGTGGGGGAAGGGGGGGCAGGTCGTTCCCCACCGGGGAGGGGAGAACATCCTCCAAGTTAGTGGTAATTGACTCCAAGGTGATGGAAGGGCGCCCTTCACACACGCTCAAAAACAGTTTCTGCTCAGGCGAGGTTCCCTGAGCGTGGAAATGGGCTTTGGGGCTGTCGGCATCCTTCAGGGGTCGAGATGCCAGCTGGCTAGCCCCCAGCTGTATCATGCCCTTCCTTTTTGCCGATCCAAAGTGCTGGCAGGGTGGCCAACACTTAACGTGTGAACCCGAGTCCGACACGGGCCCCGACCTGCTTTTACATCACTCCTCTTGTTGTGCATTGCAAGGAAAAGCCCGATGAAAATGCGCCTAATACCAAGTACTTTTGCGGGGAGTGGGGGTGTCCTGATCTTTGCAGCAACAAAACACGCACACATCCCTCTACAGGCCGCTTTGTGGAAGATTCACTTCTTCGGCTGCTTGTCAAAATAATGTAACCTGACTGCTAATGCAACTGTTACTTTTCGTGGCCATATACCTACACGGTTAAGGTCTTTGGGAGAGCACACTGTAAATAGAAACTTACACTTTCGTGCGTCCCTCCCGGCGTGACGCTGCGCGCTGACGTCACGGGGCTGTAATGGTGGTGTGCCTCGAGATTTTTTTCATCAAACAAGTGTGCCTTTGCCCAAAAAAGGTTGGGAAACACTGCTCTAGCCTCAGCCATCAGCTAGAGCACCAAGGAACATTGGAGGCTGCAACCATCCACCTGGAAAGCGCATCATGGCAAGGAGACCAACCTGGCCCCATCCATTGGCCAGTGAAGGAGCAGCTGCTTTCCTCTCCCCTCCACATTCTTTTTTCCTTTCCTATCTTGTTCATTATATTGTAAGTCTATGGGCAGGAGCTGCTTATGTTTTAATATATGTACAACACTTGGGAAATATTAGGCTCTAAGTGTCTAATGGTTTTATTATTAAAGTTTAAGTTTATTAAATTTGTATCTTTCTCCTAGAAGGAACACAGGTGGTTAAACCACAGAGCCTAGGACTTGCCGATCAGAAGGTCAGCGGTTCGAATCCCCGCGACAGGGTGAGCTCCCGTTGCTTGGTCCCTGCTCCTGCCAACCTAGCAGTTCGAAAGCACGTCAGAGTGCAAGTAGATAAATAGGTACCGCTCCGGTGGGAAGATAAACGGCGTTTCTGTGCACTGCTCTGGTTCGCCAGAAGCGGCTTAGTCATGCTGGCCACATGACCCAGAAGCTGTATGCCAGCTCCCTTGGCCAATAAAGCGAGATGAGCGCCACAACCCCAGAGTCGGCCATGACTGATACCTAATGGTTAGGGGTTCCCTTTACCTTGCTCCTACTACAAAAGCTATAGAAATCTCAAAAGGAAGGTATCTGACCTTGACATCAATAATGATGGTGATGTAAAGACTCCTTGGCCCAATACTCTAGGGTAGAATGCATGGTCATCTTCAGCAATATTATGTATGGATAAGATTCATATTCAGTGTGCAAGTAAAGGGTACAAAGAGCATAAGATGGTGAATGTAAACTTGGAGTGGATGGTGCTGGATTGTGGGATAAATATTGTTTTTCTGCTGTAGACAACAGGGAATACAGTATTGCCTCCATTGACTGGCAGAGGCTGTTCAGGGTGTCAGGCAGGGGACATTCCTAGACCTACCTGGAGATGCCCGGAACCAAACCTGCGACCTTCTGCATGCAAAACAGATGCTCTACCAGTAAGCCAGAAGGAACGCTTAACCCTCCAGCTCAGTGCCACCAAAACTTGGGTCAGCAGCTGTTTTTGAACTACAACTCCCATCATCCCTAGCTACCAGAACCAGTAGTCAGTGGTGATGGGAATTGCAGTCCAAAACCAGCTACAGAGACCCAAGTTTCGGAAACACTGCTGCAGATGTTCGGCCCCATCTCCCATCAGCCCCAGGGTTAAGGGGCGATGGAAGCTGAACACCATCGGTAGGGCCACAGATTCTGCTCTTTTGCAGACTGTGAGCACTACCTGGGAGTAAGGACCATTGAACTCTACTGGGCTCGGGCAGGAATCGGACTGCCCTGCCGACAACTTGCTCAAACCTGCTCCTTGGAGTCAGCTAAGCCTACTTCCTGCAGCCCTCAAGGGCTCCTCTCGGGGTGCACCGAGGCTTCCGCTTCCCATTGACCCGGCTTGCTTTTTCTCACCCCCCCCCCCATCCCATTCTTCTTTCCCTTCCCCGCCCCGCAAGCGCCGCCCACGCCGCTCATCCCCGTTTCCCACACTATCCGCCCAAACTTCTCGCGTTCGCGGGAGGGCTCGGAGGAGGAGGAGAACAAGGAGGAGCGCGCGGGGGAGGAGGCGGGGCGCGCCAGAAAGAAAGAAACAGCTGCTGCCGGGCCAATCCCCTTCCTCCAGAACCCCATCCACGAGGCAGCCCGCCGCCTGGGCCAATGAGCCTGGGCCGCTCGGCGAGCAGCGGGCCTGCAGCCAATCCGGAGCGGAGGAAGCGGAGCTAACGGGGCGTGCGCGCGTGATGTGCCGTCCGCTTTGCCTCTCCTCCTCCTCCTCCTCCTCCTCTCAGGTGGTTGGAAGGGGAGCGCCCCGGCGCCCAATGGGGTCGGCAGCCGAGGGAAGCGAGTGATTCACCGGAGGGCGTCGCGGGGCCGGTTGCCAGCAAAGAAGGAAGAAGAAGAAGGAGGAGGGATGGACCTGGCCAGCGGCGCCCCGAAGCAGCGCGGCGGGGCTCGTGCGGCGCGCGCCTCCTCGCCCAGCAGCTCTCCCCGCGGCCGGGACGCCACTGGAACCAGCGCGCGCCGCCTCCGCGCCGCCCCGAGCAGCAGAAGCAGCCGCCGCTTCCCTTCTTCCTCCTCCTCGTCGTCGTCGTCGTGCTGCTGAGGCGCAGCTTTTGCCTTGCGAAAGCGGCTCGGAGCTCCCGCCGCCGCTCCTTCCCCTTCTGCCGGGGCGCGGGGGAAGGCGGGCGCCTTTGCCCTTTTCACCCGGCCGCCGCCGCCGCTGCGCCCCTCCAGTGCCTTCCCGCGAAGAGAGGAAAGGGAGCCTCCGTTTCCGTCGAGGGGCGGCTTTCCCCCTCAGCCGCCTGCCTGCCTGCCTGCCTCCCTCTCCCCTCCGTGCTTTCTTTCTTTCTCTTTCTTTCTTTCTCTCGGAGGGTGGGAGGGGAGCCGGAGAGCGCAGCAGCAGCAGGCGAGGGAAGGCGGCCGGCCGAGGCGCGCAGCCCGGCGCTGCCGTCGCCGCCGCCGGCGCCCGAAGAGCCATGCGAGAATACAAAGTGGTCGTGCTGGGCTCGGGCGGGGTGGGCAAGTCGGCGCTCACCGTGCAGTTCGTGACGGGCTCGTTCATCGAGAAGTACGACCCCACCATCGAGGACTTCTACCGCAAGGAGATCGAGGTGGACTCTTCGCCCTCGGTGCTGGAGATCCTGGACACGGCCGGCACCGAGCAGTTCGCCTCCATGCGGGACCTGTACATCAAGAACGGGCAGGGCTTCATCTTGGTCTACAGCCTCGTTAACCAGCAGAGCTTCCAGGACATCAAGCCCATGAGGGACCAGATCATCCGGGTCAAGAGGTACGAGAAGGTGCCCATGATCCTGGTGGGCAACAAAGTGGACCTGGAGGGAGAGAGGGAGGTCTCGTTCGGGGAAGGCAAAGCCCTGGCCGAAGACTGGAGCTGCCCCTTCATGGAAACTTCAGCCAAAAACAAAGCCTCGGTGGACGAACTCTTTGCAGAGATCGTCCGGCAGATGAACTACGCTTCCCAACCCAACGGGGACGATCAATGCTGCTCTTCCTGCGTGATCCTCTGAAAGGAGGGGAGGACATCACGACTGTATTGCTTTCAATTGTTTTTTTTAAAATTTTTCCTTTTTTTTCTTGAATTAAAGGTTTACACACACACACACAGCGGCTGTGGCAGCAATGTTGTCATCCTGTGAAATTCCAGCTTTTGAGACAATTTTGCATTGCACCCGGATTCCTTCCAGGTTACGGCTTCTTATGCTATTGCTGCTGGTGGTGGTTATCGGTGTCATGGGTATGCATTGTCTCTCGTTAACATCTGGTGCAAAAAATATACCCCACCCACTCCCCCTTACACACACACACACACACACACAAATCCCGTTGGAAGTGTGGCGCTTCCAACATGTATATGCCATCCATTTGATTGTTGCTTATTTCTTGTAAGTACCTCCTTGCAGAGAGGGCTGTATTGGCAACCAAGAACCAGTGGGGGAGTTTTTGTGTGTGTGTGCAGAGAGAAGTGGGGGAATTAGCCATTGCTTTTAACAAGAGATGAAGGGGAGCAGCAGCGAAGGAATGATTGTGTTCCTGGAGGGGAGGAGAGAAGAGAAAGACCCCTCCACTTGCCAGTCCGAACTCCGCCAGTGACTAGGAAACTTTTGGCTCTTGCGGATTTCTATGCAAAGTTGGAATATTTGTTAACAAGCCTATCCCATCTGGAGAAGTATTGCACGTGTACTGCCTGGGACTTTTAATAACACTGATGCCAATACGGTGTGCGAGGTGCCAGAGAAGTGTCTGCTGATTTAATTGTGAAATCTTCTATTTTTGTTTACCTGCTGTATCGAAAGGGAGGGAATGGAGAGCATTCATTTATTTGTCTTTTTGGTTGTTGTTTTTTTATCAGCTGTGAAAACATTACAGATCTGCACAATTTTTAAGTTGTGTGTTTTGTGGGGTTTGGTTTGGGAAGGAGGGCGGGTGGGTGGGAGGGCTAGGAGATGGTTTAATTTAATTCGAGGGGGGTGGGGGTTGGCAATAACCAATTTTGACAACTAGCTCTCTAAAGTACAAATACTTCCTAGAATGTGATGCAGGGCCAACAGCAGCCCTGTGTCTGCAGAGTGCCTTCAAAACAGCTGTTGCAGCCAGTGCCAACCTGTGGAGGTTCCAAGAATCCCATTATCTACTACTAAAAAACCCCCCTACTTAACCATTTCCTTTCTGTAATCATACAGAGCAAGCCAGAACAAAAGGGCCTATTATTAACAGAATTAATTTCTTCTTATCTTCCATTTGAGCCTTTTTTTCAGTTTAGTTTCCATGGCGTTCAGGGTTTTTTTTTATTATTAAAAAAATTCAAGTTCACAGGTATTAGCATTTTTTAAAATTTTTTATTTTGTGTGTGTGTTCTCCTTGTAAAAGATATACCTTCAACCAGCAATGAAAAGAATTGTAATGTGATGTACCTGGAAAACAGAATCTCGATAACTGTAATTTTAAATCCTGGACAGACATTTAATAGATGTTTTATTCATTTAAAAAAAATCTTTTAATACAGTTGCCATTTTTTTACAAAAAGAAAAGTTTTGTGGGTTTTTATGTATTGTGATTAAATGTGCAAGCCTAGTAGATTGCAAATGGTCAGACACAAATAACTGCCTAAAAGCTTTGTCAGACTGTTGCTCTTCAAATGTTTTGGGCCCAAACGCACATCAGCATAGCCTAGGGTTGAGCAGTGTTGTAATGCAAAACATCTGGGGGGGGGCAGCACCAGGTTGGTGAAGCCTGGCCTAGTAACATGACTTGAGAAAAGGGATTTGCAGCCTGTGAGATTTGGTGTATACAGCTAATACTTTGAACTCATTTATAATGGTATTTTGAGTCATCTAAATCAGTGCTCCTTGACCTGGGCTCCCCAGATGTGGGTAGACTCCAAATCCCATCATCCACAGCAAGCGTAGCCCAGTGATCAAGCATGATGGGAGTCATAGTCTACCCACATCTGGTGTTTGAAGAGCACTGCTCTAAATCAGTGTTTCCCAACCTTGGGCCTCCAGCTGTTTTTGAACTACAATTCCCATCATCCCTGACCACTGGTCTTGCTAGCTAGGGATGATGGGAGCTGTAGTCCAAAAACAGCTGGAGGCCCAAGGTTGGGAAACACTGCTCTAAATTATGCTATATGTGCAGGTATGCACCACATTTGGAAGTCAGAGGCTGAAATCCTAAGGAAGGCCCACTGAATTCTGTGGTAATTTCTGTGTAAATGCAGTTAAGAGTGCATTGCTCATCTTAAAACCCCTCATGTTTCCTGAATCATCGAATGGGATGAAATGGTAATTTTGCCTCATTTGTGATCCAGCAATCAGTTAGCAGACTCATTTTGGAAGCTGAAAAATATGCTTCATTAGAAGAGACTGAACTGCTTCTCTATTCACACATTCATGTCAACACTCATGTATGAGGATGCGTTTTGCAGTGTGTGAGAAATGGTAGTGGAGTTAGTGCCTGGATACCAATCCCTGCTGGCAGTTCAAGGCATTTATTTTTAACTAGAACAAAAGGTGGTAGGTGTTCTTTGAAGCAGGCTATGGAAGTGGATAAATTGCGGGTCAATGAATATTTAATTGGTTAATTGAACTAAAACTTACAGTAATTTGTTAAGTCTAGTAAGTAAACGAAAGAGAGTTCTACAATCTGGAAGTGGGTGCCTGCTGTTTGAACTTAGAAGCAGGAAAGAAATTATTCTTGTTTAGAAAACTTCTTGTTTTTGGTGGATTCTTTATGTATCACGTTTAGTGAATTTGCATTGTGCCATTTTACTATACCAGATCATATATAGCGTGATTTTAGTATTTTTAAAAACCTTTAAATAAAGGGAAGTTCAAAAGTCACCTTCACAGAGAACTTCACAGTGTAGCCTATCTCAAAAGTTCATCTCCAGCTGTTTTTGGACTATGATTCCCATCATCCCTGACCACTAGCTAGGGATAATGGGAGTTGTAGTCCAAAAACAACCCATGTTTGGGAAACCCTGGTCTAGGCTAGCCTTGCAATATGTCTCCTAATGTTAACACTGGGGGACTTACTAAAGCAGATATAATTGCCTGGAAACGATAATCAAACCCCACAAACTTAGTTGCACCTTTGGTGTAGCTGTCCAGGTGAACTTGCCTTGCAAATGTGGGCAATGTTAAAGTACTGAAACCATTTCATGGTCTTGGTCTTACTGAGCTTGAGGCAGTGTCTTAATTTTGGGGCACTTTTGGATAGTGATGCTTAGTTTTGCTTATTCAGAACCAGGTTCTGTTGAGCTCTGTGAGACTTTCTTCAAAATAAAAATAGTTCTCTTTGGGTTTTTTTTTATTAAAAAAAATTCCTTTGCATTTGCTGTGCTTAAGCCAGAAAGGGCATACCATAAAATAACAAGTCTTTAGACTGCTCAGGTTTTGTGCTCATTTAGGTTCTTTCTAAAGGAAGTGACTATGATGCTCAGTTCAGAGTTTGTATCTGGTTACTCTTTATATTAAAAGAAAACATAATGCCATAGATTCAAGCCTACTGATGTTTACCAGGGAGGGATCCAACAAAAAGAGCATAGTGGGCTATCAAATACCACTGGTGTGAGGCAGTAATGAGAATGTGGGGTTTTTTTCTTTCCTGAGTTGTGCATGTGCTTCCTAAAGAATATATATAAAAAAGGAACTTCCAGAGCTACCTGACACACATTAGTAAGCATTTTATTTGGTTACAGATAGGTAGCCGTGTTGGTCTGCCATAGTCAAAATAAAAAAATTCCTTCCAGTAGCACCTTAAAGACCAACTAAGTTAGTTCTTGGTATGAGCTTTCATGTGCATGCACACTTATTTTATCATTTTATTTGGGGAACTGTTCGAGAAAAGTCACTTAAGTGAGCTTGAAACTACAGGGGGTATAACAGGCCATAGACATAATTTTATCCTGACCAGAGTGTGTGGGGTATTGACCAGAGTGGAAGTACAATATTTGTGGAACAGATCCTGGACCTGCCACATGTGATCAGTTTCCAGAAAAAGCACAAAAGGAGAAGCATGTGCAGCTTGGATGCTGTTCGTGTGCATGTTCCAAAGCCTTGCTGCATGGAAGCCTTGGTGGGGTGCTCAAAATAGCCTATCATTGCCCATGGCTGGAATGGATCCATCCTGGATTCCACAATTCACTCTGGATTCTCTTCCCATGTTGCTCAAAGTCTGATCTTAGCTGTGCAAAAACCTCTAGAGCTGAACAGAACCAAATTCTCAGTTTGTTCCCTCTTGGCTAGCCCCACGCCCTGTGTTTATTATAACTGCAATGGCGCTTGTTCATGTATTTGCTTCCACCAGAGTTGTTCATGCAGGCAGCACACAACTGACATAATGATAATGTAATAGTTGTGAGGCCTTAGAGGAGGAGGAGGAAGTATATAGGCTATCAGTGCTCTTGGGACCTGGATAGTTTAATATAAGGAGAGGGGGGTTAACTGCTGCATCTGCTAAAGCAAAACTGCCAAAAACCATTCCTTCCTGGGAATTGCAGCCTTCTGCTTTAACTGCATTGTCAGAAGCATTTATCCAGCCTAGCATAATGGAAAGGAGAGTTGAACGCTGCCAAGGATGGAGGGGTTTCAGAATATAGCTTGTGTAATGCCCCATTTGCTAGTCCTGCTCACTGAGATTTTCTTCAGTTGCTCACCTTTTCCAATCCAAGCCTTGCTGGTCTTCAAATCATGGCCCAGGGCAGAGATTGCAAAACAGTGACGTTCATCTGTATAAACATAAAAATGTATATTGGACCTGTTGGATGGAGTAAGACTGTGAACATTTTCAGCTCCATTTGCAATTTATAAGTCAGGTCTTCATTCTCCTATGCAAACAAGTGTTGAGCCAAAGACACTTGGTCTGTGATGATGATGATCTGGTAATCTTTTACAATAAGCTGTTGTATTTTAGGAGATTTTAGGAGTGTTGAACAGGATGGGGGTTCAGGTTAGATACTTGTGTTTTAGAGAGATCATGGGAATCCAACAGGAAATCTTGAAAGCAGGAGTGGCCATTCTGTGGAATCTTAACAATTTTTAAATACAGTAAAGCTATGGCAAGAATTTTGTGCAGTTCTACTCATAAGGAAAGTAGCATTTCTTTTTAAGTCAAACTGGGAGCGGATGCCAGGGCTTATTGCAGCTGTCTGCATTATATTCAGTTATGGAGGGTTCCCCACCCCCCGCCCCTGAAAAAAGTAAAATTAGCCTTTTGGGGAAGTGGATAGGGGAGTTGAGCAAAAAGCAGGTCACCTAATTTGCACAAGAAGAGGCTATTTCTGCTAAGGCAAAGCCACCATTGGTTGCAACCTATAATAGTTGTGTTTGATGTTGATGATTTAAAAATCCGTATAGATCTTCAGAGATTGTACGCCCCAAGGGTAGAGCTGTGGGTGTCTTTATAGTCATCCTGTCTTTCTGAATTTTTGGAGACAAAAAAGAAACACTTAAGAGTAGCTGTACTTTGATGGACAATCTCCATTTATATCTGATTTCAACTCCAGATTGTATAAAGAATAGCTTAGGCAGGCAGGTCATTATCACTACAGCCTCGGTATTTGTTACGTTATGGAGATGATATCTAATGGTACAGGAAGCACAGCTTGTGGGGGGAGGTTTGGTTGCTTCACTGAATGGAAAATCTTATCTGTGATATCTGAGCCTCTTGTATCTTATAGGGGCTTCTCAGACATTTCGAACTGAAATACTCTCAGCACCACATTTCATGAAGACAACCTGTGCTGAAGTATGTTCAGGTGTTATTTTTAATCACTTGCCAAATTGTTAAGGGTGGTACCTTGACTAAGACATATTCTGCAAAGGCACACTGAAATTTATGGATTCTTGATAAACTTCAGCCAGCATTCAAAGCAATGAACTTTCCTATGACATTGCATTTTCTCTCTCGTTCTTTTAAAGAACCAAACAGAATGTAGTGAAGAGGGATGGATGTGTCTGTTGCAGATTATGAAAGTGGCTTCAGGAATTTATACTTTGAGGCAGAAGTGAAACTCAGTTGAGCAGGTGTTTTCAGCTACTTAGTTTCATGCATTTTCTAGGGTGCTTTTAGAGTGTGAAAGGGCTTTGTAATCTGTCTGGTCATTCATCGTTCATAAACCCTCAAGGTAAGTCAAACAGCTCCACCATAAAGTTGCAAATTATAGGCTGATGGTATTACTCAGGCTGTGCCATTCCTGTACACACCTGGTAATAAGTTCCATGGAACTCAAGTCAGACTTATTTTTGAGTAGACATGAGTAAGGATGTGCTCTCAGTGAGTTTGTGGCCAAGCAGGAGTTGAATTCAGTCTGACATGCTTTCTGCTATAATACTTGTTATTGAGCATAATTGTGTGTCAAGGGGTATTGCTTTGGGACAATATCGGGTAAAGTTATGCAGTGTGCCATGAACCAGGAGGAAAATTGTTTATACTAATTTATACACTTGATACATCACTTTCTCCAAGGAACTCAGAACAGCTTTTTCATAGTTCCCAAATGTACCCCTGTCTAGGGATGCATGAGGAATTTGGGTGTTGCAGTTTCCAACATAAACTGACCTGCTTTTCCCCTCCTGGACTACTGTGTAGATTGAGATGTAGCTATCTATTGGATTTCACACTTGGAAAACATCGGTAAAATACAGTTCTAAATATATTCGAAAAGGTATTTTGAGAAGTTCAGAGATGGATATTTTGAGAAAAATGTGCATTTAAAGGCAAAGTTATATTTTGAATCAGGGCGGTCCAACGTCTGGCCCAAGAGTCACATGCAACCCTCAATGCCTTTTTGGGTTGCTCTCAGCAACATTTGACACTCTGCCAGTGTCCTGGAGTCTTCCCACCTCCTTTCTAAAGCCTAGTTAAGGCTCTGCCACCATTGGGAAGGAGGTGGGAGGGCCCTAGGACTCTGCTAGAGCCTCACACTTCCTTCCCAAAGTCCAGCATCTTGCTTAGGCAGCTCTGGGATGGCAGCCTGAGGGCTTGGGATGGGGTAAGTTCTGGCCTCACTCCTTGCGCCTGCGCAGCAAGGCAGTGTGCAGCCTGTGGATCCTGTGTTGAAGTTTTCTTGCAGCTCACCTGGTACAAAACGTTGGGCTTGCCCTATTGTAAATCATGGGTGTCTGCATCCAAGTGGCTTCCCAGGCCAGCGTCCTTTATTTCAGCAGTAAAGGGTAAAGGGACCCCTGACCATTAGGTCCAGTCATGGCCGACACTGGGGTTGTGGCGCTCATCTCGCTTTATTGGCCGAGGGAGCCGGCGTACAGTTTCTGGGTCATGTGGCCAGCATGACTAAGCCACTTCTGGCAAACCAGAGCAGCACACGGAAACGGTGTTTACCTTCCCGCCGGAGCGGTACATATTTATCTACTTGCACTTTGATGTGCTTTTGAACTGCTAGGTTGGCAGGAGCAGGGACTGAGCAACGGGAGCTCACCCCGTCGCAGGGATTTGAACCACCAACCTTCTGATTGTTAAGTCCTAGGTTCTGTGGTTTAACCCACAGCTCCACCCGTGTTAATGCAAGTTCGGATTAGTCTCCCAAGTTATCTATAGGCACTACTAGATGTTTGATTTCATAGACTGGTTTCCCAGCATTGTGTTTGTCTCCAGTGTTGAGAATGGAGTCAGGCAGAAGTGTTTGGCAAGGCAGTGCTTGGCCCATCCACTGCCACCACTTCTCCTCTGTAACATTTTCTAACCATAATTTTGCCACTCGTTTTGGGAATCACTCTTTGCTCATTTTCACTTGATCAGGAAATCCAATACTGGGGCTGGGTGAAGGGGAAGAGATTGAAGAGTTAAGGCGGTGGGAAGGATTAAGCACACCTCTTACCTGCTGCTTCTCCTTTGCAAATGGGATCCCAGATTGCCTGTTGGAAGCAAACATGGGTTTAGGAATCCTGTGTTTGGTACCAAATGTTTAGCTCCAACCTAAGCAAGTTTAATTTTAGATGCCAGATAAAATAACTCAAATCTATCTAAACAACATTCAATTTCAATACCATTTTATTTTTAACAGGATAGCTTTTCCTTTTGTTCCATTGAATAACATGCCATTCACTGATTGGGAAAGTTATATCTAAGTTCCTTTTCTTATCAAATTATGACCAGTTTAAATCCTTTTTTGTCATACACTTATCTTATGAGGAAGCATTCCCACCATTCAGACTTTGACAAAGATGTGTCATAAGTACCGTATTTTTTGCACCATAACACTCACTTTTTTCCTCCTAGAAAGTAAGGGGAAATGACTTTGCGTGTTATGGAGGGAATGCCTACGGGTGGCATGCCTATGGATTTTCCTCCTCTAAAAACTACATGCGTGTTATGGTCGGGTGCGTGTTATAGAGCGAAAAATACGGTAATAAGAGACATTTGAAATAGCCCTTAGCCCTGTTTGGGTCAACCAAATGTCCATGAGTCATAACAAGAAACCTGCAGCTGATCTCTACTTGTATTGGGAAAGGAGCAATAAATTCTTGGGTGTTTTATTGCAATTTCTTGATGCATATTGAGTAAGATTTCAAAAAAAAAAAGTTGCTAAATTTGTAAAGAAACGTTTTCTCAACTGCGTATGTTTGACCATGATATAATTTGTGCAGCTCTTTTCTAAGGGAATACCTTTTGCTCACATAGGCAGAAAATGTTTTTTTCCATGCCCATCAGAGCTGGAGTAAGACATGCTGAGCCCTAGGCTTTGTCACAGTTAGGAGGCTGCATAGTTTTAGCAAAAAAGGGGGGGCATTAGTCTAACAGAAAAACCAATGCAAATAGAAATAATAAAGTGCTGTAGTTGGATATAGACCAGTACAGAGGGGAGGATGTAAGCAAAGACTAAGATTCTAAATAAAATGTATTTATTTTTTAACCAATTGTGTGAAACTTGAAATGTAGACTTTTTAATTTAGAAGTCCCTCATAATCTGAGGCCCAAAACTGTGGTTTACTTAACTTGTGCATAAATCTAACCTTGATACCTATTGGTGTACTTGGACACAGTAGCAGATGGGATAGACCATCTATATATCACTTGCTCTAGACTAGAGTAAAGTATTCTATAGCAAAGAACTTGTGGACTGTATTTGGAGCAGCAGCTATAAACCTCTATAATCTGAGGAGAAAGGAACAGACAAGTTTTGTCTTTCTCATATCAGGCTTTGAATATGTCAAGGGGACATTAGACCAAACATACAGAGTAAAAACTTCCTTAGAACCACACAGCCAATCAGGGTATGTGCTACCTCAGCAAAGATCATTCTACTCCACCCAGTTGCTCAGCAACACATCCACCACCCTCCTGTCTACTTGACTTTAAGACTAATAAAATTAACCCTTAAATTACAAACTGAATGATCCCTGCTTTTGTACTTCCAACAGTTTGACAAACCTTTTTTTGTGGTAGAGTAAATGCTTAAGTAGGGACGTGGATGGCGCTGTGGGTTAAACCACTGAGCCTAGGACTTGCCGATCAGAAGGTTGTCCGTTCGAATCCCCGCGATGGGGTGAGCTCCCATTGCTCGGTCCCTGCTCCTGCCAACCTAGCAGTTCGAAAGCACGTCAAAGTGCAAGTAAATAAATAGGTACCGCTCCGGCAGGAAGGTAAACAGTGTTTTGGTGCGCTGCTCTGGTTCACCAGAAGCGGCCTAGTCATGCTGGCCACATGACCTGGAAGCTGTACGCTGGCTCCCTTGGCCAATAAAGCGAGATGAACGCCGCAACCCCAGAGTCGGCCACGACTGGACCTAATGGTCAGGGGTCCCTTTACCTTTTTAAATGCTTAAGTAATGGGCTTTTAAAATGTGTAGGTGCAAATATAAGAACTGCTGGATTTCTCCTTGCTATGCGACTGTTGATGAAGTCACAGGAGACAGGAAAGAAAACTTGCAACTTTTTTGAAATGAATATATCTGCTGAAGCAGTCAAGTCTGATTATTTAAATGTTAAGGAACTGGTGCAGTGTAGTGTCCAAGAGACTGAGCTACAAATCCAAAGGTTCCCGGTTCAAGTCCCACCTCAGACATTAATTCATTGGTGGTTACACTCTCTCAGCCTTATGGGGATAATATTACTGTCTTGCCTTATGGGGTTGTCGTTAGGATTGCAATGAGGCAATGTGTGTGAAATGCTTTCAGCGCTTGAAAACACTGTTCTGTATTAAGAATCACAGTGTTGTTAAAATAAGGAGAGGCCAGTATACTTTGATCTGCAGGATCCAATAATACTCAGTTTGCTGTATCTGGAATAAAACTCTCCATGGCTTCTCCCTGATTTTAAATAAGAGAGGAACACTGAAAGAAAGTGACTTGGAAATATTGCTTCTGGTATAATTAGCCCATTGGTGGATATGAACTCTGCCGTGTAGACTAATAATGCACATTTGAAATGAGAGCACCAGGTATATATTTTGGATGCTAATTTTGTGTGGCTGTAACCTCTGATAACACTTTTGCAGGCAGCACTTTACAGATTTAATCCCCAAAGGGCCAACTAGCAATGTTGAGGGCAGATAGTTGAAAAACTGCCTAGCCAGTATTAGTGACAGGTGGAAGATTAATGCCTTCATAATGCCCACGAGTAAAGTTTCATATTTTGCAATCTAAGGCCGCTGCTGGAATGTATTAATACGGCTACTGTAGAAACATCTGAGTGGATTGAGAAAAGTTGTTTAACCAGGACTTGGGTGCCCTTTTAATCTTGGGGCATCTTTATTTGCAAGTGTGTAATCCGTCAGTAACAAACTCAATGAAGAGTAATCATGAAGTAGTTCACTCTTGGCCCCTGCAAATCTTCCTCATTTAAGCCATGCTGATGATATAATGAAGAAACGGGCACTGTTAAGGTTTGGGAATGCTGAGACTGGTACAGGAGGTGGCTGCAGCGGTTTCTTGCTTCCCTTAACAAGGCTGTCCCTTCCGTTTGTAGTATGATCACTTGCCCTCAGGCAATTCAGAGGTGAACGCTCTTGCTCACCCTCTTCCTCTGCTTGCCCTAGTCTGTCTGGCCACACAAGAGAGACCTAAAGAAATACAGTGGTACCTCGCAAGACGAATGCCTCGCAAGACAAAAAACTTGCTAGACGAAAGGGTTTTTTGAGCTGCTTCGCAAGACGATTTTCCCTATGGGCTTGCTTCGCAAGACGGAAACGTCTTGCAAGTTTGTTTCCTTTTTCTTAACACCGCTAATACAGTTGCGACTTGACTTCGAGGAGCAACTCATAGAACGCGGTGTGGTAGCCTTTTTTGAGGTTTTAAAAGACTTTGGTGATTTTTGAAGCTTTTCCAAAACTTTCCCGACACCGTGCTTCGCAAGACGAAAAAAATCGCAAGACGACAAAACTCGCGGAACGAATTAATTTCGTCTTGCGAGGCACCACTGTACAGTAGTACCTCAGGTTAAGAACTTACCGTAATTCGTTCTGGAGGTCCATTCTTAACCTGAAACTGTTCTTAACCTGAGGTACCACTTTAGCTAATGGGGCCTCCCACTGCCGCCGCACCGCCGGAACACGATTTCTGTTCTCATCCTGAATCAAAGTTCTTAACCCAAGGTACTATTTCTGGGTTAGTGGAGTCTGTAACCTGAAGCGTCTGTAACCAGAGGTACCACTGTATAGTCTTCATGGAAGGGGAGCCACTGAAATCAATGAGACTTGAGATGTTCATCACTTTCAGCAGGTCTTCTCTAAATATGACCAAGTCTAGGCCCTACTCTTTCTGTCACTGTTCCCTAGTTAACCCAGAACCATTGAAGATATCCCCTACTACTGTCTGTTTTCTTTTTTTGGTCTGGATACCATTCCACTATATTGCAGGAGTATTATTTATATTATAGGCCATAATCTGGCACAAAGTCTCGCATGCTTAAGTAGATCGGAATTGCTGGTCTGAGAAGTATGCCTCCATGCTATGTAATAGCTGTTATCTGGACTTTTTGCATGTAGCTCATCAGCTGGACATCTCTGGAATAGTGGAAAATAAAAGATCACAGCTGAGAGAACATAGATACCTATGGGTCAGAGTGCAGCAACTGTGCACTGTAGATTATATAAAGGGAAGAGAATATTCCTGCAAGACATTGGCAAATTAATGGCGAGTGTGCTTTTAAAGTTGAATGAACTAAACGAACATTTCAACTCCTTAAAGGCAGTGTGTGTGTGTGTGTGTGTGTGTGTGTGTGTGTCTACTTACATGTGTTTTCCTGGCTTTTAGCAGATACCCTTGACTGCCATTTCTATTAGCATTCTGCTTCTGTAGCTATTTACACTAATCTTACCAAGCTTATCAACCAACAAAGTGTCTCTGGTCCAGATGCATTATCATCTGCCTGAAGGAAGCCCAATGCTTAGCTCTGTCTGTTTTCAGTTTAGCCTGTCTGAACTTTTTGTTATTTATGTGGCTAATCCTGTGAATGCTAAGATTTTCTGGCATGCTCTAGTAGCTGGAGGCAGCGGCTCCTGAGTTCTAATCCCAGGCTCTGCTGCTAACACTATAAGCTCCTTCCATTGTAACAGTTTGCAGAGGGATAGTTGTTAGTTACAACAAGGACAACGGTGTCTTGTGGCACCTGGAAAACTAAGAATTTCTTACCGCATAAGCTTTTGTGAAGTGGTCTGTTGTCCAGGAGAGCATATACCACAATACATTTGTTAGCGAGATATCCAACAAAGTACTTATGCACAAGAATTTCCACTTGAACAATGGATCTTCCTTTCACTGTGGACCTGCCCCCCACCAACACCCCCCAAAAAAATCTACCCTGGAGGGCTGAGGAAAACCCATAACAGATTTAGGAGGGGGTAAGGGGAAAGGAAGTGATGGATGGAAGTGAGAGCTGGACCATAAAGAAGGCTGATTGCCGAAGAATTGATGCTTTTGAATTATGGTGCTGGAGGAGACTCTTGAGAGTCCCATGGACTGCAAGAAGATCAAACGCACCCATTCTTAAGGAAACTAGCCCTGAGTGCATTGGAAGGACAGATTGTGAAGCTGAGGCTCCAATGCTTTGGCCACCTCATGAGAAGAGAAGACTCCCTGGGAAAGACCCTGATGTTGGGAAAGATGGAGGGCACAAGGAGAAGGGGACGACAGAGGATGAGATTGTTGGACAGTGTTTTCGAAGCTACAAACATGAGTCTGACCAAACTGTGGGAGGCAGTGAAAGACAGGAGTGCCTGGTGTGCTATGGTCCATGGGGTCACGAAGAGTTGGACACGACTAAACGACTAAACAACAACAAAAGGGGAAAGGAGGAGGCAGGGAAATTCAGTTGCACAGCCAAAGGTCCTTATCTTAGTGGAAGCATTTCATTGGATGCGGCTCACGACAGTTTGTTGTTGTTTAGTCATTTAGTCGTGTCCGACTCTTCGTGACCCCATGGACCAGAGCACGCCAGGCACTCCTGTCTTCCACTGTCTCCCGCAGTTTGGTCAAACTCATGCTGGTAGCTTCAAGAACACTGTCCAACCATCTCGTCCTCTGTCGTCCCCTTCTCCTTGTGCCCTCCATCTTTCCCAACATCAGGGTCTTTTCCAGGGAGTCTTCTCTTCTCATGAGGTGGCCAAAGTACCGTATTGGAGCCTCAGCTTCAGGATCTGTCCTTCCAGTGAGCACTCAGGGCTGATTTCCCTAAGAATGGATAGGTTTGATCTTCTTGCATTCCATGGGACTCTCAAGAGTCTCCTCCAGCACCATAATTCACAACCCTTAACTGTTTTTATTATGACATCCTAGATCAAGGGAATCTTTGGTCCTCCAGATGTTGATGAACTACAACTCCCATCAACCCATGCCATTGCCATTGACCAATTACCATGTTATCATAGCTCAAGTACATATTCCAGTCAGACAAAAGCAGCTGAGAAGCAGGTAGAGCCAGGACCATTGGAGGATGTCGGACCAGTGGAGGACCATTGGACAAGAGAGTCCAAAGAGCTGGATAAGGAGGCCCGGAGAGCCACTTTTGGGCCCTGGAACTGAGACTCCCCACTCCTGCTGAAGTAGATCCAAGAATTGAGACAGAAATTGGCTTACTTGGGGCAATTTCTATACTTAAAATGATTGGTTGTTTTTAAGTTTTATAATAAATTTTATATCACTGTAAACAAACTAAATGGTCAATCAGGTTGCATATATGACCACCCAACGGAGAGCAAGTGGACAACATATTATCCAAAATGCTAACTTTGACCACTGAGATATAAAGCTTTTGATCAAATACAAAACATAAAAGAACAGCGCCAAGCATCCATGCAGTGTGGTATGATACTTTCCAATAACCAACCTTTCCCAGAACAAGTAAGTGCTGGTGTTTTCCCCCCTATTCTTCAAATGGTATTGAGATTAAGTTGACAATGGCTTTTCTTACTGTCTTGCAGGTAAAAAGGATAGGAAACATAAGAGGAGAAGTGATATTGCCAAGCTGAGATTGTAGCTAAATTGGGCAGGAGGCTTGTTCATGTTTTATGAAATCAAGCCAGACAGAAGTACATTTGTCTTTCTTATTTTGACCCTTGAATATATTTAATTTATTTGTTATTCTTTCCGAGACCAGTTTGTACCAGTTAGTTATCATCATGCTTGCAAGGCCTTCCTAATGTCTAGTGATTGTGTGTCTAGCTCCTTGTAAGTTTTCTGCTGTGTAAATCTGAGTTGTTATTCAGGAATACATTCAGTAAGGGTAATTTTGAAGTGACAACCACTGGTTGGTCCATTATATTGCTGAGGGAATATTGATCTCCAAGAAATTTGTACCACAGGACGCTCCCACCAGAAGTGTAGATAGGACAATTGCAAGCTTTCTGAGTGTTAAAATGTTTAAAATTCTAAATTTGTGGGTTTGATCGATAAAAGATGACTGGGCCTATAATTAAATGAGTTGACTCCCTCAGCTTACAGAACAGCGCTGTCTTCTACCTAATACTTAAAATGACATACATTTGAAAGGCAACTGAGAACCTTTGTAAAAGAGATTTTGTGAGTACAGGAACTAAAGATATGAAGTTCCTAGTAGTGAAGTTGATGATTTACACTAGAAATGTATGAAAACAGATTGCTTTCCCTTTTTTAAAAAAAAATTGCTACCTTTTCACACAAAAAGAGGGCACTTACGCTGCAATACATTAAGGTCAAGTTTCACTATTCCCTAGTTATTCTTATATGGAAGCAATAAAATAGGATGAAATCTGCCCACAGGAAGTGTTAAAAAGTAAAGGAATTACAGGAAGCGGACCTGATGCTTTGATTCTAACATCCTTTTCCGTTCCTGCAAAATCCTAAGCATCCTTTCAAATGTCCAAGGTGATGTTTGCCTCCTGTCTGACAAGAGCTGGGAAATCTCTTTTCAATTTACACCTCTCCTCTTCTGATCTCCAGGAATGGCAACTGTTAAGCACCCGTCTCCAGCTAAGGCCAAACACTACACCTCCCCCCCCCCACACACTTTCAATGCCTTTTGCCTGAATATCTGTTTTCCTTTGAGGTGGTTTCAGGTGTTCTTTGTCTCCTCTTGCTCTGCAACCTGGAGTCCCGTGCTGCCTGCACATCAGCTAAAGAGATGTGCTTTAAAACTCTCTGCAACTGGGATGCACACCCCGGTCTCACCCCCATTTTACAACCTTGTGTGTTCAGATAACTCTGCTTTAGTCCCTTGGGGAAATTCAGCAGCGTACCTGTGCAATATCTTTTAATGTTTTGTCACTGCTACATCTCTGCCTCGCCCCCCCCCCCCATCTCTGCCTTGTTCTAAGGAAGGGAAAGAAGCCCTTTGTCAAAATGAGGCAGTCTGGGAAATCTGGCCTGTGAGGGCGCTTGCACCACCACTGCTGTTCTGAAGCGACGAGACATTCTCTCTCAAAATTGTATTAAATCACTGTTTGGAAGTTAAGGTCGACTTCTAGGCAATTTTTAAACTTGAGTTTCTAGTCACTCTGGGAAAATGGGAGTGGTGACGTCACTCTTCTGGGCTACTTCTCGAAGGCCTTGCTCTGAGGAAGGAGCCCCTTCTGGTGGTGACAGTGATTTATTCAAGGAAGGAATGTTTCTCAGCCCCCTCAAGGTCTTCAGAATGGTGTGGGCATGCAATAAAAACGAGGGCAATTGTCACCAAGGGAGATGAAAGCCACCCCCCAGTCACCCTCACAAGCTGTTGCCTTTGGCCCTAACGTTCCCCCTACAATATTTATTTATTTATTTATTTATTTATTTATTTATTTATTTATTTAAATCACCACATGCCACAGATATCCGTTATACATGATGGGCAAAAGTCCAGTGCAGAGTGTAACCAACTTAACCCGCTGGAGTCCAGTGGGAGCTTCACAGATTCCCCCCCCCCATTTATTTGACAGAATATGTGTACTGCTTGATTGTACATAAAAGCACTAAGCAGTTTACAAAAAGGGTGGATCCGGGAAATGGGCCCCAAATACTTCATGCAGGACTCCTGATGGATGAAGTGCTTTGCATTTGAGCCATGGGGAAGCCATTAAGATCTCAGTGATCAGCAGGGATGTAAGGAATCCAGCAATCCTTAAGTTGTATCCTAGACCCAAGGTGTTAAGAACCTTGTAAATTAATACAAGAACTGTGATTTTGCCAGTCCCTATGGACATCCCCTGCGAGTTTTAAAACCACCAGCCTGTAATGACTTCTGCTGTCCTTCCTTCCCACAAACACCATTTCTGATTACAGACCTGTATCAAGTCTTTCCCCCATTGTCTGGGTGTAGCAAAATATTCCGTTTGTATTTGGAATGCTTTGTGGCCTGTCTCTTTGCCACTGTTTACCTTTCCTTTCAGGTGTATGTAATGCAACCGCCATGCAGAGCCTAAAAATAAATAAATGTCTAGACGGAAGCATCAAAACCACAAGGACAGGTACGGGTATTCCCGGCTTTGTGCCGAGAAGGTGATGAGTCAAATTTGCTGGGGGTGGGCCGTTATGGGCAGATAACAATGAGAGCGAAGTACCTGGTGTTTTGATTTCTAACTTGAGTGATAAAAGAAGCAGTGGGGTTGTAAGGACACCTGCTCAGACTTTAAATGTCTGATATTAACATATTGATATTAAAAATTCCCTGCTACATTTTAAGGACTACAGTCAGATCCAAAAGAGCTCAGATTCTCCATTTACACCCCCAAAGTGGAGTTATTACATGCTTATCAGAATTGAATATTAGGAGAGCCCTAGTACAAAAAACGTAGGGGATGTGGGTGGCACTGTGGGTTAAACCACAGAGCCTAGGACTTGCTGATCAGAAGGTCAGCAGTTCGAATCCCCGCGAAGGGGTGAGCTCCCGTTGCTCGGTCCCTGCTCTTGCCAACCTAGCAATTCGAAAGCATGTCAAAGTGCAAGTAGATAAATAGGTACTGCTTTGGCGGTGTTATGTACTGAGTTGAATAGGATCCAAACTGAAGCAGTCTGATTGGTCCTAGAACAATAGGATCCAAATTGCAGCAGTCTGATTAGTCCTAGAACAATAGGATTCAGAATGCAGCAGTCTGATCGGTCCTAGAACAATGCAGCAGTATGATTGGTTGGCAGGAACCACTCAATCCTGCTCCAGATAGAAGTGAATCCACAACCTGATTGGCTTACAGTAGAATTCCAGAATTAGCCAATCATGTGCAGCCCATTGTGTAAATAATGTATATAAAGCAGATACTGTGAGGGGACATTCATTCATTCCTCCTCACCACTATGAACTGAATAAAGAGCATGAAATCACTTTGCGACTCTGAGTATATTTCAGGCGGGAAGGTAAACAGTGTTTCCATGTGCTGCTCTGGCTCACCAGAAGCGGCTTAGTCATGTTGGCCACATGACCTGGAAGCTGTACGCCGGATCCCTCGGCCAATAAAGCGAGATGAGCACCGCAACCCCAGAGTCGGCCACGACTGGACCTAATGGTCAGGGGTCCCTTTACCTTTACCTAGTACCAAAAACTAACAAAACAGTTACACCAGGAGAAGGGGTGGGGGTGGGGAAAGACTTTTGCTGCAGACTGGTGGAGTTTTGTAACAGGCCATTCTGTAGCTTCCATCTTTCAGAACTTAGGGCTTGTCTAATTGATGTACTTATCTGAACTCACCTTTTACATGAAAAGACTTCTTTACAATGGCATCAATCATCCTTTTTTCCTTGCTGCCACCTGTAAAAGAAATATACATGCTTTAAATCTATGCTCTTGTCTTTGCTCTCGTCTCTACATCTTTTTCCCCCCCTTTACTAACTGAGAAATCTCAATAAATGCATTTTCAGAAAAAGAAAAATCACACATTGGGAATTGAAATCCTACTGCTATCATTTTTCCACTGACTTTTTTTTTTAAGGCTGTTAATACTAAACCAGCTGTCAAATGTCAGGGGCAACTTGTCCCAGGGCTTTGTAAATTGCCTAATAAAAAAAGAAAAAGGAAACGAAAGTGAAAGTGAGCATTCAGAAAACCTTACTCATCCTGCACAATGCACACACATGCACACAGAAGTGTGCTGTGTTGAGGGTCTTCATACAGCATTATAATTTCATTGGCCTGCTTTTAGAAATGGTCAAATCAGCCCAGATATCGTATGTGCTAAATCAGCTCCCTAGTAAATATCTTGTGTGTACATGTCCTCTAGGGAACTGTGGTTTACTTTCCTTCCTCTGTTGACACACATTGAATCATGATGTAGCTACGCATACAGAGAAGAATGCACTGAAGCCATTTCCAGCACTGCCTTAGCATCATTTCTAAGGTGGTGTCTTCTCTTTTCCTTACACTTTGTAAAATTAACTTTGAGCCACACAGTGACCTCTAGGCAGGCTTTGCATTAACAGCTATTACTTGCTGTCACTTGCTGCACGTCACACACCAAGGAGGTGTTGCATTGCCGGTTGTGAAAGCTGTGTCGAAAGTCTAGCCCAAAATCCAAGTAATACAAAATGAAGTCATCTACTTGAACCCAATGCAAAGGAACATTACACGTTACTTTTCTCCTTAAAGATGGTTAAGATTCGCAACTCTGGGTTATTTGTGGGGCATAGGAATTTGTTCTCCCCCCCCCCAAAAAAAGTCTGGCCCCCCACAAGGTCTGAGGGACAGTGGACCGGCCCCCTGCTGAAAAAGTTTGCCGACCCCTGCAGTAGTCCATCAACACTGGAAGTTGAACAGACACAGCAGCTCAGCTCTGCTTCCCTTTTGTACTTTGCATGCTGATTGCAGCATCTGGGCTTGATGAGGCAGGTGACCCTCACCTGTTCCAAGCCTGCTTCAGCTGATGAATTGAAAAACCCCTCCCCAGACCTAAAAAGCCCCACCTGGCCAGCTAGTGAGGTGGGCTGTGGGCCCTTGCCTGCTTCTGCCTCCTAGAACAGTGTTTCCCAAACTTGGATCTCCAGCTGTTTTTTGGACTACAAATCCCATCATCCCTAGCTAGCAAGACCAGTTACAGATAGGTAGCCATGTTGGTCTGCCATAGTCAAAATAAAAAAGTTCCTTCCAGTAGCACCTTAAAGACCAACTAAGTTAGTTCTTGGTATGAGCTTTCGTGTGCATGCACACTTCTTCAGATACACTGAAACAGAAGTTGCCAGATCCTTCTATTACGCCAAAGAATAAACAGACATAAATCTGACATCAAGAATCACAAAACAGAGAAACCAGTAGGAGAACACTTCAATCTCCCAGGACATTCTATACAAGATCTCAAAGTAGCTGTTTCACTACAAAGGAATTTCAGAAATAGACTGGAAAGAGAAGCTGCTGAATTGCAACTCATTACCAAACTTAAAACCATGGAGAGACCTGGTCTGAACAAAGACATTGGATTCTTATCTCATTATACATGACTAAGCCATTTTTCACCTTCTCACCCCATGCCTTTTCCTGTAAGACCTATTGCAGTCGTTAAGAGTCGTCAACAGGCTCATCTCAGCTATCTGCCAATCACCCATTCCCACCACCCTTCTGAGTAATACCCCTCCCCACCTTCTCACTATATAGAAGGATCTGGCAACTTCTGTTTCAGTGTATCTGAAGAAGTGTGCATGCACACGAAAGCTCATACCTAGAACTAACTTAGTTGGTCTTTAAGGTGCTACTGGAAGGAACTTTTTTATTTTAGCAAGACCAGTGGTAAGGGATGATGGGGATTGTAGTCCAAAAACAGCTGGAGAACCAAGTTTGGGAAACACTGTCCGAGAGCATATCTCTGGCTGCTCCCTATGCCTCAGGGCCCCCTCTGGTTTCTGTGTACTGACACTCCCCCATCCCCTGGCTACACCCCTTGCCAGGATCCTGTTCCTTCTCCCTGTTGTCCTGCCAGTTCACGATACCTGCTCAGACTGTGGTTTCATATCTGAGCCACCCCAATATCTGAGCCATTGCTCATTGGGGTTCAGCTTTGCATGATTTCCATTTTCGTTTTGTAGTGCTTCCTGTTTCCCTTTCATGAAACCACAGAAGCGCATGTAGCACTTCCCAAAGGTAGCGCTCAGTCTGACAAACAAACATTACAGAGGTCTTGGGGGGATTCTTGCAATTTGTTTCAATTACCAATGCAAAGTAGGCTACATATGGCACAGTAATGCACCATCTTGTGAAATACCTGACATAAAAGAAACTTTGTGCTGAAAATGTACGGTGCCCAAGTTTTGGGAAGCGTTCTCTTGGCACACTGCCTGCATCTGAAATAGCTCCATGCATATCAAATTGCTTTCCTATTAGATTGGGGAGTACAGAGGAACTCCTGACTGAAACTGTGAGCGTGTCTTGATAATGGTGTTTTAATAGAGTCAGTACGGACAGTAGAAATGAGGGTTAACTATGCAACAGACTCTGAGAGCAGAATTCCCTAATCACCAAGCTTGTGGATGATGGCGCTGAAGCTCTGTGGCTATAGATACCTGTTTCAGGTTCGGAACGCACACGTAGCTGTGCCTACGTCACAATAGGAATGATCGTTCTTTTTGCTGCTGCATTTCACAATTCCGCAAAACCTAAAGAGAGGAGAAACTCCATGTAACCACATTGCTTAGCAAACAGACCTCTGCTTCCTGGGTCATCAGAGGTGTCTTGCCTCTGGGAATAAAAATTCCCAGTGTGTGAGTGCAGAGCAGAAGCTGCAGGATCTTGACCTCTCTGTGCCTTAGAAGTACGTATTGTTCCATTTTTGTATTTTTATTATAGATCTCCTTGTGATTTATGTGGAAATAGTTCAGTTTGGTTGTGTGTTGTTTAATATTCTATTTATTGTTTATCGACTGCTTTTGTTATGTTGTATGTTTTGTTTTGTTATGTTTTGTTTTGTTCTGTTGGGGTTACATATTTTTTTTTCATTTTGTAAGCAGCCTTGAGCATGGTTTGAACTGTGGAAAGGCAGCATACAAATAAATTATGTACTGTACTTTTCCGTGTATAAGACTAGGTTATTTCACTTTAAAATAAGGTTAAAAATCTGGGGGCATCTTATACACAGATAGTGCATATGCCCATTTTCTAAATTTGGGGTCCCCAAAAGGGGGGAGCGTCTTATACATGGGGGCATCTTATACACGGAAAAATGTGGTATACATGTACATACATACCTGCCATACATTGCCCTGCCAGTTAACTCAGTTGGCTAGAGCAGTGTTTCCCAAACGTTTTTGGGCAACGGCACACCTGTTTACCGGAAAAAAATCTCGCGGCACACCACCATTAAAGCCCCGCCCCCGTGACGTCATTCGGGGAGCCGGCGGCCCGGGCCTGAGCTGGAAGGAGAGGCGGTGCTTTTCGGCACAAGGCAATCGGCCTGGAATTGTTTCCCGCGCGCTGCGAAAGGGAACAGCTGCGGTCGCGCGAACCCTCCGGCGCTGGGAGGGGAAAGGGCGGAGTCGCAGAGCACCAGCTGGCCGAGCGGTTGCGCGCAGCGTTGCGCTTTTGGAGAGCGTGCGGCTGCTGCTAGGGGATCCGGGGACGTGAGCAGGCCTGGCCCGACCCGGGTTGAAGGAGGACAAGCCGGCAGCGCGCCAAGTGAGTTCGGTTGCGCGCGACGGCCCCCGCTCCCCCCACCCCCGCCGGATCCTCGCCGCCGCCGCCTCTCGCCCGCCTCCCTCCCACGGCACACCAGCCGATGTCTCACGGCACAGTAGTGTGCCGCGGAACACCGGTTGGGAAACACTGGGCTAGAGCATAGTGCTGATAACACCAAGGTCATGGGTTTGATCCCCATATGGATGTATATTCCCGCATTGTAGGGGGTTGGACCAGATGATCCATGGCATCCCTTCCAACTCTATGATTCTATGTACAGTGGTACCTCAGGTTACATACGCTTCAGGTTACAGACTCCGCTAACCCAGAAATAGTACCTCGGGTTAAGAACTTTGCTTCAGGATGAGAACAGAAATTGTGCAGCAGCAGCGCAGCGGCAGCGGGAGGCCCCATTAGCTAAAGTGGTGCTTCAGGTTAAGAACAGTTTCAGGTTAAGAACAGACCTCCGGAAAGAATTAAGTCCTTAACCCGAGGTACCACTGTATGCATGTGTCTGGGCCAGACTGATGATGACATCTGTGGACCAGAGCCCATCTCTGTAACTGCAGTCCACAAAGCTTGTGCTGAAATACATTTGATAGGCACGCCACAACATTCCTTGCTGTCCCAGCCTTGCACAGTCATCCCATCTGGGAACCGTTCTTCATATTGTAATGATAAATTGATAGAAAGCTTTCTCATCATTATCCCAGAGCCTATGTGCTTTCGTTGGAATGGAAATTGTATCGAAATAAACAAAACAAAAGAAGCAATAAAAATGGAGTTTAACACCATGCAACATCTAGCATAGCGCACTGTAAAGGTAAAGGAACCCTGGACAGATAAGTCTAGTCAAAGGTGATTATGGGGTGTGGCGCTCATCTCGCTTTCAGGCTGAGGGAGCCGGAGTTTGTCCACAGACAGCTTTCCGGGTCATGTGGCCAACATGACGAAACCGCTTCTGGCGCAGCGGGACACCGTGATGGAAACCAGAGAGCACGGAAACGCCATTTACCTTCTTGTTGCAGCAGTACCTATTTATCTACTTGCACTGGTGTGCTTTCGAACTGCTAGGTTGGCAGGAGCTGGAACAGAGGAGCAGGAGCTCACCCCATCACACGGATTCGAAACACTGACCTTCCAATCGGCAAGCCCAAGAAGCTCAGTGGTTTAGACCACCGCACCATCCACGCATTAAATCACTACAAGCAGAAAAATTATTAAGCACACAATCCTAACCCCATCTCTGCAGGGCTGGTTGGATGTGGCACATTTCAGTTTCAGCCGGTTGGTTCCCAGCTCTGCCAAGCTCTGCCAGCTGTCCCAACAGGATACCTTGTGAATAAATAAGGTAAAGGTAAAGGGACCCCTGACCATTAGGTCCAGTTGTGACCGACTCTGGGGTTGGGGTGCTCATCTCGCTTTATTGGCCAAGGGAGCCAGCATACAGTTTCCGGGTCATGTGGCCAGCATAACTAAGCCACTTCTGGCGAACGCCATTTACCTTCCCGTCGCAGCAGTACCTATTTATCTACTTGCACTTTGACGTGCTTTCGAACTGGTAGGTTGGCAGGAGCAGGGACCGAGCAACGGGAGCTCACCCCGTCATGGGGATTCGAACCGCTGACCTTCTGATTGGCAAGTCCTAGGCTCTGTGGTTTAACCCACAGCGCTGCCCACGTCCCTTTGTGAATAAATATTGCATTGCAAAATAATTATAAACAAAAAGTCAAGAGATGACCCTAACCTGTAGGGCCATATAGAAAAGACATTATGTGCCATAGGAAAAATCCCTGTTCATTTCATTCATGAGATGCTGAAGCTCTGTGGGTTTTGAATCGTATTGTCCATCCGTTCTTTCTTAACCATTCATTAAACGTATCTGCAAGAAAGCCGCTCTTTTGAGACAGCAGTGTTTTCCTGCGAAGGAAGCTGCTCCTGGAGACGCCATCACGGGTTTCCCATTAGTCATAGCAAGGGGAAACAATAGATTTATTTGGCCTGTCAGATTTAAATTTGCATCTCGACAATGCTCTCATTTCTACCAGTTTGTGTCAGTTTGTCTAGTGGGAGGCAGGACTTGCTGTGCTCTAACCATGTGCAATATTGGTTTGTGCTCACTGTTCTTGTCTTTCTGCTCATGGTGAAAAGCTCACAGCTGCTTTTCCTGTTGCAGCCAAAATGGGTGGGACATAAGGCCTTTAAACTAGTGGCAGGGGTCTCCTTTTTCCTGCTGAGGGCTATGTTCCCTTGGAAGTAAGCTGTAAGGGGCCATGTGCTGGTGGTGAGCGAGGCCAGAGGAAAAGTGGGAGGAGAACATCTCTTTCATCTCCTCCTTTCCCTTTCTTCCTTTTCACCCAGCAGGCTGCCAGAAGGCAGAGAACTTTGCCAAAGGAAAGGCCTGCAGACGGATAGCTTGCAGGGACCTGTATCCTCATCTGCTTTCCTTGCTTGATCCATTTTGGCTTTTCCTGCAAAATCTCCCTCCCCAAACTCATTCCAGGTTCTTATCACTAAGATGAAGTTAGACCAAGGACCACATGGTTTTAAGTCTTGAAGCAGCCACAACCACAGGTACCCAACACTGGCAAGTGGAAGAAGCTGTGACTCCTTCTTCCTGCAGCATCAGAGAATTTAAGCTTCAGGCCCTTTCTCTGTGTTGCAAAATTAACTCTGCTAGGCCCTTTTGAGAAGAGCGAGCGAGCGAGCTGTGATGCAGGGTGCAATGCTATGCCACTGTAGGTTTGCCATTTGTCAGGAAAATTCCTGACATGACCTGGGTTTTGGGGTGTAAAAATGCCAGGGAGGGGGGGCAATTTTGCCGAATCGGCAAAATGTCAGGGAAAGTGTGTTCTCTTTCATGGAGAGCACATGTTGTGGTGGGGTCTAGCAAGTCATCCCTCTGTTGCTGGGCGGGTAAGATTAGATGGCCACGTTTGCGATTGAGCTCCTCTATGTTGTTGGGGAAATTTTAATGTTGCTATTCCTGATTGACAGCCTATTAGCTTTATATTCCCTGTGTGCAGCGTTGAGCTTCCTCTTTTCGCTGCGTGCATCGGATCACCCGCCAACCCTCCCCATATTTAGGGTTGTTCGCATTGACCTTGCTAGGCCTGTCATGGGTCATCTGCTTTTGGGGCAGGGGCCTCGTAGGAATTTTGTCCATTTGGCTGATTGGCTGTTGCCATTTGGTTTTTTGCCTGCTGCACAGCAAATCGTCACAACTTGTAAGGTTGCGGTTAGGCATTGGTTAATTTTTGGTTTGGTGGAGTGAATGTGGTTGGCTGTGCCTGCCCCTCCAATGCTGTTGCTGCAAGGGTATTCCGTTAAAGGAATTCAGGGGCTCGCCATGCTCTTGTCTGAACCCCTGTGAAGGGCTAGGGCCACGCAAGAGCCCCTGGGAGCATTTGGGGAGAGGTGAGGGCCTGGCACCCAGCTCTATTCTCTCCCCAAAATGTTTTCCCTTTCTGACTTCACGGGCGTGCGAATGTCAGTCTGTCCCCGTGTGGGGTCAGATAGTTGCAACCAATGCCTAAGCAACCACTCACATTTTTTGTATTTTAATAAAGGTGTGGCCAAATTATGCCGAAAACCTTAAACCAAAAGTCTGTGTGAATTGTGTTTTATTTGAGGGTGGCTTGGGGACCACGACACGCAAAACCTGAATGTATGGCAATGCGACGGAAAAAGCAGAGGAAACAGCTCCAAAAGCTTAAAATCACTATTTTTGGATTAGGTTTCCCCCAAAAAGCTGGGGGGGGGGGGAGAGAGCTCAAAACCTAGCGGGTGTCAGGACTAAACATATCAATAGTATGACTCAGGCAGTTTCATCTATCTTTCTATATTTAAACTCTGAGTGTTGCTGGACTGGGTTTGTTCTCATAAAAAGGTCAACAATTCCCTAAATTAGCTCAACAATTTTGGGTTCTTCCTTAAAAAAAGTTGCTTTTTGAAATATGGCAACCCTATGTCACTGTCCAAATTCTGTGACGCAGAATATACACAAAAATATTTGTTGTTGTTGTTGTATTCAGAGTTATTGATTTATAAAAAATATTTATATATGGCAATTTCTTTAAAGGATTCTTTTAAATGTGATTCAAAAAAGCTGAAAACAGATCACCAGCTTTCTGTTATGGAAAATGTTTCCTTAATTGTCTGCATAATAAACCTGGTGGCAGAGAAAAGTGGTAGAACTTCATCAACTATGAACCCTGAAATTTGGTTTCTTTTGGTGGGTTTTGTAGGGTAAACCTCACATTTTGTAGGGCCCCCCAAACTGGATAAATGATACACACTCAGAAATCCAACATTGTCCGATTCACTCCAAACCTGTGCCAATGTTTTGTTCTTCATACTGTAGAGAATGTTGGATTTCTGGGTGTTAACTAGAACTCCAGTCTGATGTATCAATTACTCAGTTCAGGGGCCCCTACAAAACACAGGGTTCACCCTATGAAATAACTACAAAACCATGTGAGAGGTTTTGATGTGATCCTGAAATTTGGGGTTCGTGGTCCATGAAGCTTCTGTTTGCGCTCTCATAAAGTTCCTGTCCCTATCTGACTGTTAAGTGTCAGCCTTTAACTTAAATCCTCCCTCCTCTCCCCTGATTGTCTGATCTACTCCCCATCTCCCACTGGACCTTGGGTCCCAAAGAGGCAGACCCAAGACCTGTCCATCACAACTTACATCCAAGTAAATATGCACAGGATTGTGCTGTAAAGGAGTGCAAAGACTAATCTCCCTGATGGATTCAGATGCACTGCTACCCACTGTCAGACCCTCCAAGCGTCCCTGTTTTCCAGGGGCAGTCCCAGATTTACCGAAGCTGTCTCAGTTTCTGATTTGATCTCAGAACATCCCGCTTTTCCTTAGGGCACCCCTATTTTCACCAGAGAAATGTTGGTGGTGACAGTTCTGTTTTCATTGGAGAAATGTGAGAGGATATGCATTGTGTTACCCAGGTATATAAGGGATGTGGGTTGCGCTGTGGTCTAAACTACTGAGCCTCTTAGGCTTGATGATCAGAAGGTTGGCGGTTTGAATACCTGCGACGGGGTGAGCTCCTGTTGCTCTGTCCTAGCTCCTGCCAACCTAGCAGTTCGAAAGCAGGCCAGGGCAAGTAGATAAATAGGTACCACTGTGGAGGGAAGGTTAATAATAATAATAATAATAATAATAATAATAATAATAATAATAATAATAATAACAACAATTTATTTATACCCCGCCCATCTGGTTGGGCTTCCCCAGCCACTCTGGGCGGCTTCCAACCAAATATTAAAATACAGTAAAACATCAAACATTAAAAGCTTCCCTAAAAAGGGCTGCCTTCAGATGTCTTCTAAAAGTCTGGTAGTTGTTTTCCTCTTTGACATCTGGTGGGAGGGCATTCCACAGGGCGGGTGCCACTACCAAGAAGGCCCTCTGCCTGGTTCCCTGTAACTTGGCTTCTTGCAGTGAGGGAACTGCCAGAAGGCCCTCGGTGCTGGACCTCAGTGTCTGGGTAGAATGATGGGGGTGGAGACGCTCCTTCAGATATGCTGGATATAAATATATAAATGGCGTTTCCATGCACTCTGGTTTCCGTCATGGTGTCCTGTTGCACTAGAAGCGGTTCAGTCATGTTGGCCACATGACCCAGAAAGCTGTCTGTGAACAAACTCCGGCGCTGCAACCCCATAGTCGCCTTTGACTGGACTTAACCGTCCAGGGGTCCTTTACCTTTTTACCTTACCAGGTATGTGTTTGCAGGGTTGCAGCCATAACATTTTCAAGTTCATTTGTTTCTCTATCACTGATAGCAAGTGAACCCTGAAAAGCCCAGCTGGATTTTTATTTTTGTCTGTCGCAGTACTGACTTAAAACCTATACACACCTATTTGAGAGTACCTTCCATCGAAATAAGTGTGGTTTACTTCCAAGTAGATTCAGGCAGGATCAGGCTTGCAAGTAGATTGCGGAGCCTTTCCACCGTCTCTCAATAAATAATGCATTGGCTTACATCTGAAGTGGACAGTCGGTGTCAGCTGCTGAGTGCTTTTTAATGCATGCAATCTATATTTTATTTGAGAAAGAAAATCATAATCAGTACACATGAACAGGAATAGATTTATTGTAAGAAAATAGGGATATTTATTTGGAGTGCTTTTTCATTTTACAGGGATTCGGGGACAGGATATGCACCATGCCCAAATTAAAAATATTGAATTTCGATTCATCACTGAGCTTTAAAAAAAAACAAAAAACTTTAAAAATGTCATGCTAAGCTTTTCTGCACAGCAGCTCTTGTAAAATAGGTTACATTAGCAAAAGAGTTTCCTCTCTCTCTCTAGTTTACTTGAAAGAATTGATGGTATGGTTGTCTAAGCATCTGGGCTCAAGGAGCTCAGTACTTGAGCATGATGCCATGTGTGCTCCATTCGTCCCAGCCGAGCTACTGTGCCAGGGCAGAGTGGGGAGGAAGCCCACCATGGTACCTTTTGAGCATGAAAATCCAACCCCCTATTTGGATTTTCAAAGCATAGGGAATTTCTGGATTTGGGGAGAAGAAAGTGTGGGACACAGTCCACTTTAAGCCACATCAAACTGAGGTGTAGGTGGCTGTTTATCGGTGGCACGGTCAATAGAGCATGAGACTCTTAAGTGGTCCCTTCCAACTCTACGATTTGATGATTCCATGACTCCTCTCTGTCAACTCTATCACTTTAACCCTTCCATTTACAAACGGCATTGCTATCACATTTGTTGTTGTTGTTTAGTCGTGTCTGACTCTTCATGACCCCATGGACCAGAGCACGCCAGGCACTCCTGTTTTCCACTGCCTCCCGCAGTTTGGTCAAACTCATGCTGGTAGCTTCGAGAACACTGTCCAACCATCTCGTCCTCTGTCGTTCCCTTCTCCTTGTGCCCTTCATCTTTCCCAACATCAGGGTGTTTTCTAGGGAGTCTTCTCTTCTCATGAGGTGGCCAAAGTATTGGAATCTCAGCTTCAGGATTTGTCCTTCCAGTGAGCACTCAGGGCTGATTTCCTTCAGAATGGATAGGTTTGATCTTCTTGCAGTCCATGGGACTCTCAAGAGTCTCCTCCAGCACCATAATTCAAAAGCATCAATTCTTCGGCGATCAGCTTTCACTTCCATACATCACTACTGGGAAAACCATGGCTTTAACTATACGGACCTTTGTTGGTAAGGTGATGTCTCTGCTATCACAATTACTTGATGTCAAAACAAGCATAAAAAACAATGGCACAAACACCTGCCATGTATGATATAGTTGCGATTTCTGCATTCCTGGGGGGGTCGGATTAGATGAGCTTTGGGATACCTTCCAGTGCTTCAGTTCTCTGATTAAAAATATAGGTAAAGGTAAAGGTACCCCTGACCGTTAGGTCCAGTCACAGACGACTCTGGGGTTGCACGCTATAGGCCAAGGGAGCCGGTGTTTATCCGCAGACAACTTCTGGGTCATGTGGCCAGCATGACTAAGCTGCTTCTGGTGAACCAGAGCAGCGCACGGAAATGCCGTTTACCTTCCTGCCGGAGCGGTACCTATTTATCTACTTGCACTTGGACGTGCTTTCAAAATGCTAGGTTGGCAGGAGGTGGGACCTCTCAACAGGAGCTCACCCCATTGCAGGGATTTGAACTGCCAACCTTTTGATCGGCAAGTCCTAGGCTCTGTGGTTTAGACCACAGCGCCACCCGCGCCCCCAGATTAAAAATATAAACATCCACAATTAAAATATTTCCGCCCACATATTTCCACCCACCCACCCTTTATATTGTGGGAATCCTGATTAGGCGTTCAGCGGGGGGGGGGGGGAGTACTAATTTAAACCTTCCCCCCAACACCATGTTCCCAAGGAAAACGCCTGCCATTTTCTGAGGTTGGGGAAAAGCAGACAGAACTTTGGGTTGTCTCCAGGGCTGTGCAAGCAGCATTCCACTTGTGCTACGGATCTTCCCCTTCCTCTCCCCACCGCAGCCCCCAAAATGTGTTCCAGAGGGCTCCCCTTTGGAGCAGATTCGGAGGGCTAACAGGAAACTGCAGAGGAGTGGACAGTTCCATTTCACATGCAGAACACCAGCCTTGGATACAACCCATTATTGGGATCCCAGACAGATTGGCACAGAGTTACTGTCCCACTTTCCCCTTACAGGAGAGCAGCGATGATTAGGTGCACCTGCTGAACTCAACCATTGCTGCAGCACCAGGGGCTGCCAGACCATTTGCCAGCCCCCCTTTGGTTAATTTGCTGTGCCTTCTCATCAACATCACAGCTTTTGAGTTATATATAATAAGTGTTACATGTGCATCTAGGTGTAGATATTTTATTTTGCATCCGACGTAAGTGGTGCTCTCACCTACGTGGCTCTTATGATTGGCCTTGCTTGGGGACATCCCAATAGCCTATCACCAACCCTCCCACTCAAATCTTTTCACAGGGACATTTCTTCCCCACTCCTCTCTCTCGTTCCATAATTAAATGCCACGACTTGTGTCATTCGGCACAGCGCTGTGATCCTCTCATTGAGGGAACAATTTTATCTCTGAACGCTTTTTTTTTATTTTATTCCTTGTGCCTAAATCAGATGATTGCTTTCACACATGGTTGGGCAGACAATTTGTATGCTGATCACCATAGAAACCTGCAGATATAATATGGAAGCGTTATGACCATGAGCTGGCAGCGGGAAGTGAAACGACAGGATGGAGGAACTGCTAGAAAAACAGCTTATTTCTCTTTGTTCTTTATCAGGATTAACCCTGTTCCTCCCCAATGACTCCTTGACTAGATAAAGATCAGGCCCTCTGTCAAATCTGTATTTATTCCTCCCTACCCCCTTGTTAAAATACATCAGTATTCTAATCCCACTTAAAAAAAAACCACAGGCCAGTTTACTAAAAGCATGCTTGTCCATCATGCTTTTCTAAACGGAACTGTAATGGCAATACTTTGCTGAAGAAAACAAGAAACAAGAAACCCTTTCTTGTTTTTGTTATGTGCATGCTTCTGTGAGCATCGATTCAAAACTTAGAAATGTCTCAGTCATGTTTTTTTGATTGGCATCTTTCATTTCTTGTCTCAAGTGCAGATTGGTTTACTTCTGTGCGATGCAGTTGGAGATTTGCAGTGTGTCTGTTTCTAGTGCTAGACCTCTTCAGTTTCACCAGTGTTTAGAAAAGGAGTACCTAAAAGGAGTATCTTTCCCAACATCAGGGTCTTTTCCAAGGAGTCTTCTCTTCTCATGAGGTGGCCAAAGTACTGGAGCCTCAGCTTCAGGATCTGTCCTTCCAGTGAGCACTCAGGGCTGATTTCCTTAAGAATGGATAGGTTTGATCTTCTTGCAGTCCATGGGACTCTCAAGAGTCTCCTCCAGCACCATAATTCAAAAGCATCACTACTTCGGCGATCAGCCTTCTTTATGGTCCAGCTCTCACTTCCATACATCACTACTGGGAAAACCATAGCTTTAACTATTCGGACCTTTGTTGGCAAGGTGATGTCTCTGCTTTTTAAGATGCTGTCTAGGTTTGTCATTGCTTTTCTCCCAAGAAGCAGGCGTCTTTTAATTTCGTGACTGCTGTCACCATCTGCAGTGATCATGGAGCCCAAGAAAGTAAATCACTTTTTCTTTACCAATCTAGCTGATTCCCTGATCATGCAAAGTGTTTTTGTCTGGCCAGAAGGTTTCCCTGAACTCTGATAATGCCTTGTGGTCCGCATGGAGGATGCAGAGGGGTGTGGGAGTACATGTAGAAACTAACTTGCTGTACAAAAGTAAATTTTACATTTGTTGCTCCACCTACTTTTGCCTCTGGAGCCACCTACTGCTGGCATGTGGCCCTCAGAAGGTTCCCCAGAAGGGAGTGTGGCCCCCTGAGCTAAAAAGCCCCCATTTTAAACCAGGCCTCTGAATGCCATGCATTCCAGCTCTCCCTCCCCCCCCTCTCTCCATTGTATTACAAATTCTATAAGCCTGAAAAGGCAGGATGAGGTGCGTTATTATCTATGAATCTCAAATTCCACAGCAGCAGCAGCAGTAGTGGCAACAACAACAGAAGCCGCCTGGACTCAGCATCATTACTTGCTCTTCCCTGCTGCAAATGAAATATGTGCAGGTTTTCCATGCTTGCTCTTGCAGCTCTTAATCAGCAAATATATATAGTTTCAATAACATCCAGCGGTTTGCCCAGATCATTTTGCCATCAGCAAGGAAATTCATTCTAAAGTATCGCAGGGCTCCCTGGGAAGAGGGATGGACTGTTAAGCCACTCTGGAATTGTAGCTCTGTGCGGAGAATAAGGGTCTTCTAACAAGTCTCAGTACCCTTAACAAACCACAGCTCCTAGAATACTTTGGGGAAAGCCATGCTTGTTTAAAATAGCATGATAGAGCTTGTTTAAAATAGCATGATAGAGCTATCATAGAGCTATGATAGAGATACATGCACAGTGTAGATTGGGTCTATGTGCACGGCGTAGTGAGCTCCCGTTGCTCTGTCCCAGCTTCTGCCAACCTAGCAGTTCCAAAGCATACCAGTACAAGTAGATAAATAGGAGCCGCTGTGGCGGGAAGGTAAACGGCGTTTCTGTGCGCCCTGGTTTCCGTCACGGTGTCCCGTTGCACCAAAAGTGGTTTAGTCCTGCTGGCCACATGACCCGGAAAGCTGTCTGTGGACAAATGTCAGCTTCCTCGGCCTGAAAGCAAGATGAGTGCCACACCCCATAGTTGCCTTTGACTGGATTTAACCGTCCAGTGGTCCTTTACCTTTACCTTTTACCTTAATAAGATAATTCAGATAATACCTATCTGAAACCGCCAAACTCCATGAACTCTAGTTTGAGTACATTTCCCCTTTAAAACAGTCTTTTAACTTGGATCGATGGCTCTGTGTGTTTTGTACAGTTTGTTATGCCTGTGGGGCAGAACTTATGAAGGGCAGCGTCCTTTAGCTCCAGGATTTACATGTGCACCTCCCTGCCTCTCTCTTCTTCTCACACCCTTCCCCAAATCTGCACCTGACTGTTGGGGAAAACTCCAGAACAGCTTCAGGAGGTGTGCAGGAGGGAAGCTGCATTGCACAAGTTTTAATCCTTGTATTGATGGAGCGAGTTATGCAGCATGGCATTGGATGCAACCCTAGAAGTATAAATAATGAACAAAACTTCGGTTCTTTGGCTGCAGTCAAGAAGAGTTTGGATTTGATATCCCGCTTTATCACTACCTGAAGGAGTCTCAAAGCGGCTAACAATCTCCTTTCCCTTCCTCCCCCACAACAAACACTCTGTGAGGTGAGTGAAGCTGAGAAACTTCAGAGAAGCGTGACTGGCCCAAGGTCACCCAGCAGCTGCATGTGGAGGAGCGGAGACGCGAACCCGATTCACCAGATTACAAGTCTACCACTCTTAACCACTACACCACACTGGCAATCATTGCAGCAGCCCCAAATAGGAAAGTGTGGCTATTGTTGCCTCTGTGACCCAAATCTGTTGGAACAAGTCTATCTGCCTGATCTCACTGTGCTGCCACTAGCATATCGCCATATGAAGATGAAACTTCTGCTACTCTGCATGTTTGATTATTTCTCTGAAACTTTAGGACAGGTACGGCTAAACTATTTTAGCCCAAGGGTTGTGTTCACCCAAGCCAACCCTTTGGAGTTTCACGCCAACATCCACTCACATGTGCATGGGATTCGCACAGGCTGACACACAGAGAAAGAAACCAAGAGAGACTCCTTCCTCAGCCAATCCGTGCAGGTGTGCTGAAGACATCCAACCACCTCCTATCCGCTCATCAGATGATTAATCTGATAACCAGAGAGGTGGCAATTCGCATCCCCACCAGAGTGCTGGGTCTTGTGTCTACTTTATTTTTATTTTTGCTACCACTGCTAAGATCAGTGAGGTCATGGAGAGCCATGAAATGTGCTGGTGGACAGTAGATCCAGCCCTCACACCAAGGTTATTCACTGGTGCTTTAGGACAACCAACACTTAAATTCCTATTGTGTTTTGGAAGGAACTGGCTTAAAGAATAGCATTTTACCTGCATTTGGAATTTAGGTTATCTGACTCAGTGGAAATTGTGTTTTTTTCTTCCAGTAAATTGGTTAAAAAAAAGGGAAACTACTGTTTAGCAATCTGAAAGCTACCTTCGCTGCAATTAAAATGCCCAGAAAAGCCAAGCAATGAATCAGCATATATTTATAACTTAGAGACAAGGAACCATAGATTTAGCTGGCATTTTCTCTCATTACAAGCCCTGAACAGTACAATAAGGGTCTAATGTCAGGTTGGCTGAAGCCGTGAATAGGAACATTTCTGTTTGGGGCTAATGATGACAATTTTTGTTGTTGCAGGGCCCCACTCTTTTCATACTATAATACCCCTTTTCTTCTACCTTCTTGCCTACAAATTGAGAGGGCACTGCAAACATACTACTACTCCAATGCTTAAAGAGATGCATTGGTTACTGGTCCATTTCTTAGGCACAACTCAAGGTGTAGTGTTTGGAAGTACCTGAATGATTCGGGCCTGTTAGGACTAGAAAAGACTTTAGTCCAAAACTCTGGACAGCCATCACAAGTGGACTTAGTTAAGGCTGAGCTAGGTAGACCGGTTGACTCGGTTTAAGGCGGCTTCTATTCATATTTTTATTGTTGCATTGGAGAAATTGCATTCTGGTTCCAGTTCTGCAAAACCTGTAAGGTTTTTTTAAGAAAAAACCCAAAAACCAAAACCTCTCTCTGATTTCTCTGCACATTATGATTTCTCTGCACAATGTGATTTCTCTGCACATTATGCCTGCCACAAGACTGCTGCAGCCTTGTGACACTCTGTCAATCAGTGTCAGGAAAAGCTGCTTCCTAAACAGAGGAAATAGCACAGTGGGAACCAGCAACTTGGTTGCAAAGACTGGAGTAATCTCCTGACTTAAAAGAAGAATGTTATTTATTATAAGATAATTAAAGAAATCTATGCACCGGGTATATGGGGGGTATGCTGTATTTAAATAAAAACAGGAGAGAGAGAAAACACAGGGGGTGGCAGCTGCAGAACCTTAGTGGTAGGGGAGAATGTGTAGCACAGAATATAGAGAACATGTTTCTCATGCAAAGGGCCCAGAGCTCAATGGCTGGGTATTGGGGCTTGCATTCAAAAACTTCCAGGTTCAATCCCTGGAATCACCAGGCAAAGTTGGGAAAGGCTCTGAAATCCCATAGAGCTGCTGTTGTTGGACAACAGCTCTCATCAACCTCAGCCAATATAGTCAATGGTCAGGGATGATGGGAGCTTTAGTTCAGCAAAGTCTGGAGGGCCACAGGTTAGGCACCTCTGGGGCAGAGGATACTGAAAGCAGAATCAGTACCGGATTTATGTATTAGCTAAACAAGCTATAGCTTAGGGCCCCACTCCCTTGCCCCCCCCCCCAAATAAAGGAAAAAAACAACACTGGATGTACATTTCCAAAATATAAGATAAAAAACAAATACAATAAAACCTAAATACAGCAACAGTGTTTTGTGTTGTGTAGGCTCCTATGATGTAAGTCATGGGGCCCGCCTGCTAGCCTGCTCCCTAAATATCACTGGTTTGCTCATTTCTGTATATAGGGTGCCTACATTCTGCATGAACAGGTTGCATGGCAACATGGAGAATGCAGCTGCAGACTGCAGTAGAGCACAGTTGAATGTAGTTCAAGCTGTTGTACCTGTTATCTAATATTAAAGAGTGCTTGTAGTCCATAAATTACCATATCACATATATTCAACACAAAAAACTGCGACAATTTGTTGTTGACAAAGGACAGCTGGACATATAAAAGGCCCCATTACTGTCAGAAGAAGAAGAAGAGGAGGAGGAGGAGGAGGAGGAGTTTGGATTTGATATCCCGCTTTATCACTACCTGAAGGAGCCTCAAAGTGGCTAACATTCTCCTTTCCCTTCCTCCCCCACAACAAACACTCTGTGAGGTGAGTGGGGCTGAGAGACTTCAAAGAAGTGTGACTGGCCCAAGGTAACTCAGCAGCTGCATGTGGAGGAGCAGGGAATTGAACCCGGTTCACCAGATTACGAGTCTACCACTCTTAACCACTACACCACACTGACTCTCTACGTGGAGCTTAGGGCCTCATCAAACCTAAACCTGGCCCAGCGCAGAATGCAGAATGTTGCTGCACACCAAGTCAGACCACTGTCCTACCTAGATCAGGATCATCTGCACAGATTAACAAGGGTTTCAGATGGAGAACATGCCCAGCCTTCCCTGGAGATGCTGAGAATTGAACCCGTGGCTTTCTGCATGCAAAACAGATGCTCTACTGCTCTGCTGCTCTACTGCTCCCTGGTCCTGAGCTAGAAGGAGCCAATGGTTAGACACATTGTGAGGCAACTTCCTTTGGGAGTCCCAGTTCCAGTCCTGGGCATCTCCAGTTTACAGGGTCAGATAGTAAGGTGGGGGGGGGGGAGAGGGACAGGCCTCTGCTTAAGGCTCTGGAGAGTAGACAGGGGAAACAAAAGTGAGCTAAATGGACAATTCAACAAATAAGTCCAACCTGGTATAAGGCAGCTTCTTATAGAAACAGTACATTTCACTGATATGTATCCCACTTAGAATGAGCCAACTGTCCTTCTGCTGTCTCTTTCAGAACCCAGGCATAGCTGGAATGAAATTGTTGGCACCCATAACTGTAGGCTCTGTAGCAAGAAATGCCTGACCTTTGGCCACATCCTGGCAACGCTGCCTAAAGAACAAACCACATAACTAATGACTCATCCTTCTCTGTCATTAAAAAGCATGCTAGTCCCTTCAGAGTTAACAGATAGCTTTTTCTGTTTTGGTTAAAATGTTGATATATAGTCAGTCTGTTATTTATATTTAGGATATATTTGGAAGTGTGCACATAGCTTGCTAAACTCTCGAGCGATTGGAGTGCCTATAAACCATACAATCAAGAAGTGATGACGTGCCACATCAGATTTGACAGGGTGTTCATTTAAATCTCCGAGGGGAAGCACAATTTTCATCTGTCTGGTTCCGTCTCCAAAATGTCATCGATAATTTAGCTTGAAGAAGCTGTTGAAATAAGTTCTCGAAATGCTCAGGAGCTGTTAACATTTGGAGAAGGGTTCTTGCTTCTGTAGGCCTTCCATTAACATTCCAGGTGTTTAACATTTCCAAGTTCCCTAAAGTGTAGGGTGCTCAAGGTGCAGCCTTATATAGCGTAAGCTTCGTTGTAATGGGTGTAGTAGAGACCTTTATCTGTTTGCTTTAAAATCAAGCAGGCTATGATGACCCCACCCTTCTTCCAAGGTATGGCTGGTTCATTTGGTCACACAGGCATTATCCCAGTGATCTCACCTGCCTGCCTTCTTACTTTCAGCCAATGCAGCAGGTGGAACGGTTTATCAGCTTCCTCCTTCTTAGTCTCAGACCACACTCACAACATACAGATACCACTTTAGTCCCTCCAAGTGTCCCTATTTTCCAGGGACAGTCCAGATTTACAGACGCCATCCCAGTTTCTGATTTGATCCTGGAATGTTCCGCTTTTCCTTAGGACCTCCCTATTTTCATCAGAGAAATATTGTAGGGTATGGTAGGATGTCCTTATTTTCATTGGTGAAATGTTGGAGCGTATGGAGTTTTGTGACCCCCAAGCCAAGGAGATAAGTAACTATACAGCCTTTAGAAGACATCTGAAGGCAGCCCTGTATAAGGAAGTTTTTTGTTGTTGTTTTTTAAAAAAAGTTTAATGTTTGATTATGTTTTATACATGTTGGAAGCCACCCAGACTGGCTAGGGAAACCCAGATGGGTGGGGTATAAATAAGAAGAAGAAGAAGAAGAAGAAGAAGAAGAAGAAGAAGAAGAAGAAGAAGAAGTCCCTATTTTCATTAGAGAAGTGTTGGAGGGTATGTAAACAGTACTGGCTTCCCACAGGGAATTCTGGGAGCTACAGTTTGTAAAGAGTGCTTAGGGTTGTTAGGAGACTCTAAGTCCCCTCTCAAAGCTACAATTTCTGGAGTGGTTTAACAATCAACTTCTGTTCCCACGGAACTCTAGGATCTGCCACTCTGAGAGGGGAATAAAGGTCGACCAAGGACTCTCAGCACCCTCAACAAACTACAGCTCCCAGAATTCCCTGTGGGAAGCCATGGCTGTTTAAAGTGGCATCATAGCGCTTTAAATATACAGTGTGAAGGTGGCCTTAGTAGTCTTCCCATGATCTGGAGCTCTGCATTACCAAGGTTCCTAGTCATGAATCCTGATAATGCAGGGTGCAGCCCTGTGGCCCCAAACTTGCTACCTGCCCTGTCCAGTCCAGGTAAGCAGCATCACACACACCACTACAGTGGTACCTTGGGTTACATACGCTTCAGGTTACATACGCTTCAGGTTACACACTCCGGTAACCCAGAAATAGTGCTTCAGGTTAAGAACTTTGCTTCAGGATAAGAACAGAAATCGTGCTCCGGCGGCACGGCGGCAGCAGGAGGCCCCATTAGCTAAAGTGGTGCTTCAGGTTGAGAACAGTTTCAGGTTAAGAACAGACCTCCAGAACGAATTAAGTACTTAACCCGAGGTACCACTGTACTTCATGGCAGAAGGGTAGCACCTGCGCCCCTGGTTCCCAGCACAGCTCAGGCTGAATGTCCAAATCCAGTTAGGTTGAATTGCAGGGCAATTGTTTTCCGCCTCTGACAGACTTTGCTATGCTCAGCTCAACCTCACCTCCTACTAGGAGTCTGAGTGCTCTCTGGAGTGGCTGTTTTCTTCCAAAGTACGGAGGAAGAGCATCCTCAGATGACTCTGATCTTAACAGACTCTGTGGGATGAGTTCCCTGATTGTAATGAGTCATTCAAAGTCAAACTGATCATCTTGACACTGTTTCCCAGCCTCACAATTAGAATAATAAAACATAACAAAATGTGTTTCTGACTCTGCCGGGCTAGAATTCCACACCTCCTCCCAGCATAGGAGCAAAGGAAGCTGTCTTATACTGAGCCAGACCTTGGGTCCACCTGCGTTACAAAAATGTCTGCAAATGGGACATGAAGGCCGGCAACATCAACCCCGCGGTGTGGGAATCCCTTGTAGACAAGTGAGGTTGTGCATCCATAGCAGTGTCCAGAGGAGGAATGACTGCTGGGAGGAGCTCAGAGAGAAGAAACACTATGGTGCCTTCATCTGTCCCAACTGCAACAATACATGTCTCTCCTGTATTGGTCTCTACAGCCACAGCAGGTGCTGTAAGCTTCCAACAGTTTTACTTCATCCCCAAAGGCGCACCCCTCCATTGTCTCCCAAGACAGACAGATGCCAACAACCAATCAGCTCAAGACACAATTCCTTGTAATAAAGAGGAGTTTTGATGCCACTGAGCTGATAAATTTGTGCTACCTGCTTCTCTTATGGCTTACGAAACTTTCCCCCATTCATTATTATTTTATTTACGTCTTAATCGTAGAGGCACTATGATTCTGAGCACAGGTGGATTAACTTGAAAGTGCACTGAGGAAATCTTCCGTGGAAAGAAACTTATTCACGCTACCCACGAACACCTCGCAAGGATGCTCAACCCCACACTCACCAAAATTCTGGGAAAATTCTCGGTTGTCCTGTCCCAAAAATGGGGTAGAAAAACTGATGCATCTTTGGCAGGGGAATAATTATTTTTTGAGAAACTGGAGGATAGACTTCAGCAAAGCATGATCTCCAACAAACCACTTCATTAGGAGCACCATTAGGAGCCTGGGACATAAATGGTTGTAACCAGGAGAACACAGTGCCAAGGAATAGTGAATCCTCTTCACTGATAGGGATTGAAGTAAGTCTTCAAGTAAGAGTTTACACTACTGTATGGTGAAGGGATGAGGAACATGTGGTCTTCCAGACGTTTTCAAACCCCAACTCCCATCATTGCTGGCCATTTGCTATGTTTCCTGGGACAATGGAGTCCAACAACTTTTGGAGACTTACAGGTGCCCCAATGCTGGACCTTTGATGTTGGGCTCATCCATTCTTCCCTTTCTCCCTAAATTTTGACTGTTTCCCCCCTGATTTCTAGGCAGGAGAAGAAGAAGAAGAGTTCGCATTTGATACCTCGCTTTATCACTACCCAAAGGAGTTTCAAAGCGGTTAACATTCTCCTTTCCCTCCCTCCCCCACAACAAACACTCTGTGAGGTGAGTGGGGCTGAGAGACGTCAGAGAAGTGTGACTAGCCCAAGGTCACCCAGCAGCTGCATGTGGAGGAGCGGAGATGCGAACCTGGTTCCCCAGATTACAAGTCTACCACTCTTAACCACAAGAGGTTTTTCTTTTGTCCCACCACTCTCCCCAGGAAAACCCACTGTTTGCCGCTGAATTGGGACAATTGCCAGTCTGTAGAAAACTGTATTTATATTTGTTCCAGTTCAGCAGTAAACTGTGGGTTTTTCCAGGGAAAGTGGCAGGATAAAAGAAAAAGCTGTTGGACCCCTGCTTAGAAATCACAGGACAACCATAAGTGTGGATGAGCTCATTTCTGCTCTGGAACTTATTGGGAGGAAAAGTTATCTGCCTGGGATTTATTCTAAGCCATTCTGTCCTCTGGTCAGCTGCAGTGTGGACATCTGGCTTCTGTGATCACCACTCTGTTGCCTCCTGCTTGCTCCATCATGACTGATACTATGTCTTGCCCCATGGGCTTTATTTGGCCAACAAACAAACACAAGAGGAAATAGCAAACCAGAGAGAGAGAGAGAGAGAGAGAGAGAGAGAGAGAGAGAGAGAGAGCGCAAACACAGTTTAAGGAAACAATTCTAAAAGAGAAAATAGCATTTACTATAAATGAAAAAATTGAAACAGAATGCTTGGCTGTGTTCCACAAAAAAGGAAATTGCAGCAGAATAACTAAATTGTGATCGTGGAGGATGCTTATGGAAACAATTTCAAATGAACCTCCCGCTCCCACCTCCGGAAATCAGTCCACACAAATGAAGCTGTTGTGGGAATACGAGGTAACTTGCTGTCCTGCCATAATGTAGCAAAGATACTCAAGAAACAGGCAGCCTCATACGCTGTTTTCTATTTTGCTTTCTCATTCCCGGCTGACCTCAAGAACCTCAGTTCCTCCACACATGATTGATTGTCATAAGGGACCTTAAAGCAATCCTATTGTGGGAAGCAAAACTGATAAGGTCAAACTGAAAACCTTCTTAACGTGTTATATAAACTGAATTCTCGTTGCCCCTTTCCCACTAGCAGCAGTTAAAGAGCACTAAGCTCCACTTAATGACTTGATTGAAAATCTCATAGCCCTCAAATGTAGTGTTGAGACATAATACTCCCACAAAACACAGCCAGAGGAGATAGATATTAATGCTGGTTCAGGAAACAAGCATTTCAAACCCATTCACTGCAATGGTCGCCCTGCAAGGAACAGCTGAAATAAAGTGGACAGGAAGGAAGGAAGGAAGGAAGGAAGGAAGGAAGGAAGGAAGGGAGGGAGGGAGGGTACTAGCAAATTCCTGACTAGCATCTCCATTTAAGACCTGGAAATAGCCTTGGAGAGTCTCTACCAATTACAATAGTCAATACTGAACTAGATGCACCAATGGTCTGATTTGGTGTTGGGTACCTTCCTAGGTATCCAACCTAGGTACCCTTCCTAGCTATGGTTTTCCCAGTAGTGATATATGGAAGTGAGAGCTGGACCATAAAGAAGGCTGATTGCCGAGGAATTGATGCTTTTGAATTATGGTGCTGGAGGAGACTCTTGAGAGTCCCATGGACTGCAAGAAGATCAAACGCACCCATTCTTAAGGAAATCAGCCCTGAGTGCTCACTGGAAAGACAGATAGTGAAGTTGAGGCTCCAATACTTTGGCCACCTCATGAGAAGAGAAGACTTCCTGGAAAAGACCCTGATGTTGGGAAGGACTGAGGGCACAAGGAGAAAGGGACGACAGAGGATGAGATGTGAGATGGTTGGACAGTGTTCTCAAAGCTACCAGCATGAGTTTGACTAAACTGTGGGAGGTAGTAGAAGACAGAAGTGCCTGGCGTGCTCTGGTCCATGGGGTCACAAAGAGTCGGACACGACTAAACGACTAAACAACAACAACAACAACAACACCTTCCTAGGATCCCAGAAACTGAACTGTTCACTGAAACAGGAAACAAAGGGTAGCTGTGTTCAAAACTGCACAGGATACAAAAACAACAGTAACAGAGTAGCTTTATTAGGACTAATTCTTATTGGTTTGTCCTAATAAAAGTATGGCACACTTCTGTTGCTTTTGGATTTCTCCTGCCCCCCCCCCCCGAAGGCCCTCTCAGATAATTGCAAGCTTTATATGCCTAAGATTGGGCCATTTTGCTGCACTGGCAATCATTAAACTATATATAAGAAAACCAATGGCACTGCATCTTGCAGAATTTAGGCTTAAGGCAGAAGAACATTTGGCTTTGTTGATGGGAAGGGCCTCAAAATACAATGAGAATCCATACGGCTGCCTCTGCAGTTGGACTGGCCAAACCCCTTGACATTTGCCAATGCAACACCCATGCAGTGCTATCCAGTTTGCACCCTCCTTGCTCTAAAAGTGACGGTCAAATGGGTGTTCTACATTTTCTCCGTCTGTAAAGCAGATTAAAAAATTGAATGGTCTATAATGTAAATAACATGGGGTTTGGATAGTGGCTAAGAATGTGAACTGGGAACTCCCTGGTTCAAATGTCATCTTGGTCACTTACTTACTGGGTGGCCTACTTTCTCTGTATGTCCTACTTTTACAGGGCTGTTGCATGGATCACTGAGATAATGTGTAACACTTGGGATCAGGATATCTGGAAGATCGTCTCATCCCTTGTACACCCAGCCATCCACATGTGCTTTTCCAACCCCACCGTTCAGCCCGGACACTGAGATCCAGCTCCAAGGGCCTTCTGGCGGTTCCCTCACTGTGAGAAGTGAGGTTACAGGGAACCAGGCAGAGGGCCTTCTCAGTAGTGGCGCCCACCCTGTGGAACGCCCTCCCATCAGATGTCAAGAAAATAAACAACTATTTGACTTTTAGAAGACATCTGAAGGCAACCCTGTTTAGGGGAGTTTTTAATGTCTGATGTTTTGTTGTATTATAAAATTTTGTTGGAAGCTGCCCAGACTGGCCAGCCAGATGGACGGGGTATTAATAATAATAATAATAATAATAATAATAATAATAATAATGGGATGCATCCTTGAACTCTGAAAATGCCTCTTGCTTACCTGGATTGAGGGTAGAGAGAAGTGTGAGAATGTGCAAAAACTAGCCTGATGTACAGAGGTAAAATTTATATCTGTTGCTCCACCCACTTCTGCCTCTGGCCCCGCCCACATCTGGCATGTGCTGCCACCCTTCCCCCAAAGGTTGCCCAAATAGGAATGTGACCCTCGAGCTGCAAAAGATTTACATCTCAAAGGATATAAGTAGAAGATGCGAAACCACAGCGGTTCCTGGTGTGGTGTGGGATCAGTCGCACATTCTTTCTGCTTTCGTCATAATTGTACCTTTGTCATTGTTTTCTGTTGCAGTTCAGTTTCAAGTTTATTAAAAGTCTGAGGCCTTCAGAAAAAAGGAACCACAGGAGGCTCAGAAAAGGGCAAGCAAAATGGAGAAGCGGATGGAGTGACTCCGTTATGAGGAAAGGTTTCAGCATTTGGGATTTTTTAGTTGAGAGGAAAGCTGAGCAAGAGGTGCCATGAAAGAAGTGTATAAAAGTATTCATGGGCATCTCTCATATCGCTAGAACACCTGGATGTCTAATGAAGTTGAATGTTGGAAGGTTAAGGACACAGGAATGCTTCATTCTGTGCATAGTAAAACTGTGGAACTTGTTCCCCCAGAATGCAGTGCTGACCACCAACTTGAAAAGAGGATTGGAGGATAATGCTATCAATGGTTACTAGCCTTGATTGCTATGCTCTGCCTCTACTGTAGAGTCAGAGACAGTATGCTTCTGAATACCAGTTGCATGTTTCGACCTTTAAACCTCCCCCTTAAATAAATTCAGACAAGACTCAAATTTTGGTTTGGTTTTGGGCAGAATTTAGGCCACAACTTTATTGATTATAGTGAATGGTTGCATAGGCTCTGGTTCGACTAGCTCCCTGCACCGTTGCAGGTAGTGCTGACCCAGGGCACCAGCATAGGTCAGCCTAGGGTGAACACCTGGATAAGCGGAAAACTGGGAACAGGCTATCTCTGCCACCCAAATGCTCCCCTGGACTCAGGCACGGGCACAACCCCCTCACAGGGGTGGACCAAACTATCGAGTAACTGGATTCCTTTAACGGAATACCCTTCACATAGGGATGGCGAGAGCGTTCTCCCATCCCTGTCACCTGAACCAGAGCTTATCCGCAACCTTTCAAGTTGTGACAATTTGCTACGCAGCAGGCAAAACCTAAATGGCAACAGCCAATCAGCCAAGTGGGGAAATTCCTGCCGTGCCCCCGTCCCAACGACAGACAACACACAACGGCATAGCAAGGTCAAGCACGCAATCCCTAAATATAGGGAGAGGTGGGCGGGTGTTCCGATGCACGCACCAAAAGAGGAAGCTCTGGGTCACATGCATAAGTATATATAGGTCTCTTGATTCATTTAGCCTGCGTCCCATTGGCCTGATTGAACCCTGCATCAAGGGACCTACTGATCGGGTGTTGTGGCTATCCAAATGTACCCACCCACAACACAGGGTTAGCTTGCCAGGTCTCACTGCAACATGATTTGCTGGAAACCGCAGGAGGGGAAAGTAGTCTTGTGCTTGGATCCTGCTTGTAGTTTCCCTACATGCATCTGGTTGGCTACGGTGAGAGGAGGATGTTGGACTAGATGGGCCATTGGCCTGATCCAACAGGGATCTTCTTATGTTCTCAGGATCTTCACCTTTGTTGTTGTTGTTGTTTAGTCGTTTAGTCGTGTCCGACTCTTTGTGACCCCATGGACCAAAGCACGCCAGGCACTCCTGTCCTCCACTGCCTCCCGCAGTTTGGTCAAACTCATGCTGGTAGCTTCGAGAACACTGTCCAACCATCTCGTTCTCTGTCGTCCCCTTCTCCTTGTGCCCTCCATCTTTCCCAGCATCAGGGTCTTTTCCAGGGAGTCTTCTCTTCTCATGAGATGGCCATTTTCACCTTTAGAAAATGTAAAACAAAATTATCGATTCCATACAATGAGGGGGAAAGGGAAATTCAAAAATTTAAGTCAGCCCAGTCACCTTTTTCACTGTTAATTTCTTTAAAAACAAGAAAGCCAGTCTTCCTCAACAAGACTGTAGAAGTTGGTTAAGTAACCTTCACTGCTGGGAATAAAAAGCTCTGCAGCTGATTCAGTTATGTGAGATTTTCTAGAAATAGCAGGCCTTCCTGGAAAAGGGGCAGTCAAGGGACTTAAAAGTCATTTGTGCTAAGTGTGTGTGTGTCTGCAATGTAGTAGAAAGAGTCCTGCATTTCTAAACGTTCCTGAGCGATGCTTTGCTCTCTCTCCCCACCCCCCCCCACCCCGGTTTTCTTTGCTCTCGCCTTTGCCTGTGGTTTTTCTGGCGATTCAGCTGATAGAGTACAGGAAGGAAGGGTGGATCTGCTGAGAGTTCCTGTCTTGCTGTGAGTCACTGATACAGACTGCTGTTCTTGCACTTTGCATGCCACTATTGGGACGTCAGGAATGCGGGCTGCAAGAGGTGAGAAGTGACCGCTGCTCATAGTGCTGTTAGAGACCACAGTTTACGATTCTGCAAAGGGAACTTCTGCCTCCTTTCTTGGAAATTAAAGGGAGCAGCAAAAAAGGAAAGCACAACTTGGCAACAGACTGGTTTTTGCATCCTGGAATAATTCGCTAACGTAAAAGATCACAACCTCAGTAGCTAAGAAATCATTGATGGGATTTGCTTTACACCATTATTTTCAGCCATGCCTTTTTCTTTTCGCATCTATAACCAGGATTTCTATATTCAGGCAGCATTTCAATGTAAAAGTGGAAATTAGGGTTTCATAAAAAGGTAAAGGGACCCTGACCATTAGGTCCAGTCGTGATCGACTCTGGGGTTGCAGCGCTGATCTCGCTTTATTGGCCAAGGGAGCCGGCGTTTGTCCACAGACAGCTTCCGGGTCATGTGGCCAGCATGACTAAGCCGCTTCTGGCGAACCAGAGCAGCGCACGGAAACGTCGTTTACCTTCCCGCTGGAGCAGTACCTATTTATCTACTTGTACTTTGACGTGCTTTTGAACTGCTAGGTTGCCAGGAGCAGGGACCGAGGAACGGAGCTCACCCCGTTGTGGGGATTCGAACCGCCGACCTTCTGATCGGCAAGTCCTAGGCTCTGTGGTTTAACCCACAGCGCCACCCACGTCCCTAGGGTTCCATAGACCAGGAGAAAATAAAAAGTACCCACGTATGTTTACCTAGCTTATGCTGTGCTACATATCACAGTGGGTGTTCCCTTTCAGCTCTCTCCCTTTATTTCAACTGCCTGACTCCACCAGAGAGATGATTTATAGCCATATGACTCAATTCTGCAAACACATGAGGTTTTCTTCTTCTTTCATTCAGAATCTAGTGGTGCAATAAAGTGGCAGGGTAATTGAAAGAGCAATGCAAAGTAATTATAAAAATGTTTTTGTCCCTTTGCAATCTTAGTTTTTGAGCTGGTTGATGTGGTTTGACACCGTATCTGATGTGGGAAACTGCCATTTTCATTTTGAATGATAACCCCAGCAATGTGGTTAGAGAATTTTCAGGACAGCATGAGCACGTTTGTTTTCTTTGTTCTACTGTACAGGTGTGCCGTTTGCCACTGTCGGTTATTGGCCATTAATGAGCATTAGAAAAACAATTGCATCTGGCTTTGCCTCTTGCAGGCCTTCCTCTCCTGGGGTGAGGAACTTCTAAGCACACACGCTATGGGCTGCTGTGACATCACTGTGGCACATCAGGACATTTCAACCATGCTTTCAGCATCTTCTTTGAAGTTACCCAAGCACTGCACCAAGTTACTTCCACATTCATCAGACTAATGAGATCTAGGTATCTCTTTACCCAGAAACCCTCCTTCGACCTGGAAGATCTGAATAACTAATTATTGGACCAAGTACAAAGATCTTCTTCCTTGGTGAGGTTTATGAGTGGGTGGCTGCTGACCAATTGAGGCATTTTGGGGTTTTCCAGATCCATTTCAATTGGGGTGCACTGAGACGAACTTTGTCACCTTGTGTCAGGAAACATACAGAGTGAGTCCCCAGTGTGAGTGTGTTTATAATGATTACTGTACAGATTTTGTGTATTGTTTTGATATGTTTGTATGATTTTTTTATTGTATTGTAACTATTGCACATCACTTTGACACCCTTTTAAAAGTATAAAGTTTAATAAATCAAATCAAAATCTATAAACAAAGGCTTGTTGTGATCAGCACAATGTACATGTAGTTGCTTTTGCCTTCCACCAGCTAAACAATTTGATCTGGGCTCCATATTTAGTGCCACAGTCTGGCTGTGGGAAACTGCAGTGAGACTAACCCTTGCTGTTACTAGGGCCACATTCACACCAGACATTTAAAGCAATACCAGACTACTTTAAAAGGGCATATCTTCCTTCAGAGAATTCTGGGAGCTGTTGTTTGTTAAGAGTGCTGAGAGTTGTTAGAAGACCCTCTGGAGCTCCAATTCTTAGAGTGGTTTCACCATCAATCTCTCTTCACAGGAAACTCCAGGAACCATAGCTAGCAATTCTTAACACCTATAGCAAATTACAGCCCCCAGACTTCTTTGAGGGAAGCCTTGACTGTTTAAAATGGTACCTAGGGCTTTAAATGTCTGGTGTGAACGTGGCCCAGGGGTTCCCCCTTCTTGTGCGATTTCAATCACATGAGGGACAGAAAGTGAAGGAATGTTCTACGACCCCACCCTCTCTGTTATGTCCCTATCACCAACCCCCAAACTATGTTTTAGTTTATATGTTGCACTTTTATCCCTCTAAGGAGGCCAAAGTGCCATGCAAGGTTCTCCCTCTCCTCATTTAATCCCCACAACTACTCTGTGAGGTAGGTTAGGGTGAGAAACAGTGACTGGCAGCCCGTCTTCAGGGAAATTCAGAGAAGAGTGACTTCAAAAATTAGTAAGTAAAAATTCAGGTCTGCTGTCTCTTCTGTTTCCTATGCTGTGGCAATAAACATCTTTGTATGCCTTCTCCACTCCTCCCCCCCCTCTTTTGTCTCCAAATGAATTCCTGAAGGACTTGGGGTTTTTTTTAAAAAAAAAAAGAGTTAAATTTGATATATTATAAAATTTAAAACTTTCAGGCAAATTTCCTGCAAAACATTTGAGAAAAAACTCCCCCTCCCTTTTTTTTTTGGTGCTTTTTTATATACCCAAACCCAAGACAATTCCTCCTCTGTTATTCCAGCACTCAATAAATCCTTATGGGAGTGGTCATATGAGGAATATTAGTTGATCTGTCATGGCCTAAGAATGCACAAACAGGAAGGCTTTTGTGCAGAAGCCCCAACCACCTTCTTCAGCATATCAGTGTGATTATTTCCTCGCTTCACCATTTAACAGGAAATGAATTTGTTCAAGGAAGGCTAGTCAGAAAGGTTTCTGGGCCAAAGAAGAAAAATGTACAGAGGAACTTCATGCCACGTCTTTGAACGTATCTGTACGAGACAGTTGTTGATAAGCGTCTGTACTTGTGCCCAAAGCAATGCATTCATTTGTCAAGACAAGCTGAGGCCTATAGAGCCAGAGAGAGAACTGCTAGACTGAAGAGACCAAAAGAAGAAGAAAGAAACGCATGGGAAGTAAGGATTATTTCAGTTTGGAAATGCATATTTCTATTAATTCTTTCACCTGGTATGCAGCGATATGTACACACCTAAATTTCTGCAACATGACTTGCAAGATCTTCTTTGCAGAGTGAACTGTGTCCAGCGAATGTGATGGAACACTCTTTGCTCATCAGTTATGTGTGATATATTCTATGAGGCAATTACACCAGGAACAAAATTATCACCATTACGTATGGGTGGACTAACTCTCAGGTGTCTCCATGTGCCAGCCATCTTATTTTCACTTTCCTGTTTCGACTGCAGAACTGATTTGTGGGGAGATTCAGGTAGGTAGCTGTGTTGGTCTGATGCAGTCGAAACATAAAAATAAAATAAAAATTGTCCAGTAGCACCTTAGAGACCAACTAAGTTTGTTCTTGGTATAAGATTTCGTGTGCATGCACACTTAGTTGGTCTCTAAGGTGCTACTGGACAATTTTTTAAAATATATTTTGATTGGTGGGGAGCAGAAAACATATTCAGTGACACTGTCATCTTTGACACACTCACCTCGGAATAAGTCCCCTTGAATTCTTTTTTTATGAATGGCAGTTTACAGAATATTATGCTGAACAATGCCAGCCAAATGACACAATGGGGGAGGGGGGAGGCCAGTTTATATGCTCAGGGCAATGCACATGGGAGTTATATGATTTGTGTTCACAAAATGTGAGGTAGGTCAGGTTGAGAAAGCATGGTTTGCTTGAAGCAGCAAGTTCTAGGAGCGATTTGAACCTGGGTCTTCCTAGTCCAACCCTAAGAGTCTACCCACTATACCACACAGTTGTCATTTTTTAAAATCTGTGAAAAGTCATTGAAACAAGCACTTAAAGCCATTGTGTGGTACTTATCACTTGAAAATTCTGCAGCTTCTGAGAAGGTTCATTCGCCAGGGTTGTATGTGAATGGTGACAGGACTCCTGTTTTGTTGCATATATAGTTATCTGCTTATTATCTTGAAGAAATGATCTGAATACACTTACCCGCTTCTGTTTGTTTCCTCCAGACATGAGCTGTTTTCCCTCCTACCTTAAAAGAAGAAACTGGAAAGGCCATACCTCAACTTGGTGCCATGGAGGGTTCACCTTTGGACAGCAGCCAAGAATGTGATAATTCATTGTTGGGAAAGCATAATGATAACGCAGCTGTGTAGCACTGGGAAGTCAGATCCCATGGGTTGTTAAATGTGGAAACACATTGACTGACTTTTTAATAGCTCGGCCTACTGAGTTACAAAGTTTTTACTACCACACACTGCTGCAAGAGCAATGGATTCTAGCACTGGATTCCCTCAAAGCATCCGTATCAAAGATCTTGCAACACAATCAGCCTTTCGTTACAAAGAGTGTTTCCAAGATACATTTTCCATTATTTGAAGCTTTAACTTAGTGTAAAATAAATACTATGAAATTGTGTGTGAGAGAGATTTTGATTCTGGTTTTATGCTGCTTATTATTTTCTGCTGGTGCTGCTTTTGTACATTGATTGTTTTAGTACTGTTGATTGTATTTGTATTTTATTGATTTTAAATTGTGAACTGCCCAGGGGACACAGTCGATTGGGTGTGGATGGCACAGAAAAAGCCTAAAGAAAGGAATCATAATGAATCCACCAGCCAGAAAAACACAGAAACACAGCTTTGCTTGACTACTGTCTCCTCAACGAATTGGAGACATGACGTTTCCTTACAATGGAGATTCCTTGTGAAGTTCTTCCTTAAGGAATCCTGTGATCTTGAGCAAGTTTGCGTTCTGGCACCTAAGATGTCTGGTGAGGTGCCTCTGTCTCCCTCATTATTTACTTGCAGTAGGAACCTAAAACCATTTCTGTTTCCCCAGGCATTTGATGGCTAAAATATACTGTTCTTGGCAACCTTGAAATCAATAGCATGTGACTGCTTTGCTGATTTTTGTTAGAGGCTTAGAGAAATTGTGGAAGCAGGGAATCAAACACTGGCACATCATTGAGAAACCTCCCTCCTACTAATGTCAATGGAATGTGAAAATAAGAATTTTAATGCAAGGGTAAGCCAAAATGGGGCTCTCGAGATGTTTTCCTCCATCACTGCCATCAGCCCCATTCAGCGTGGCTAATGATCTTGGGAGTTGTAGTTCACTGCTGGCTAGCCCTGTTTTAGAGTCTAAACATATAAAATTCCCTTATACGGAGGCATACAATTAGTCCACCTAACTAGTATTGTCTCCTTCAACAGCAGCTGTGGAATGCCTCTTGCAGAGGCTACTTGAGATCCAATTAACTGTACATGCTATTGAATCTAGGATCTGGTGCATGCAAGCTACATTCTTAACCACCAAGCTATCTTCCCTACTCTATTTAACTTTGGCTAGATTGTACCTAAATTGTTGACGCAAGCAGCTCAAAACAAGAACTATCTAACCTTCCAAATGGGTTTTGGAGTCAATACCATAAATACAGATAATAGAATCTGCCATATGTACAAATTGTGTAAATGGGGAGAAATCATTCAAAACAAAGCACGATCTTTTTCAGGAACATAGGAAGTTGCATTTCTGTGTCACAGTCTAGTATGCAGCATGCATCTTTCTTGTGAAAGGTTTCAATACATCAGATCTCTTTTGCTTTAAGCATTTAGATCAGATGAAAGTCACATGCAAAAGAAGACATTGCTGCTATTAATTGTTTTTTTGTTTTACTTTTGCAGCTTTCTTTGGCTTCTTTGTCTTAGGATTTCAGCATCTCCAAATCGAACATTCCTCATAAAATTGACTAATAAGAGGTCATGGTCACCCCTCCTCAGTAAATCTTCAAAGTCCAGCTTTCCAGTCAGTTTTATTGACTTGAAGCCAATTTTACATGCAAACATAATGGTGAAGAACTATTATTAGCTTCCCCATGTGATGTATGGCCAAATAGCCTGGAAGAATACAAACACACATACACAATGCATTTTCTATAAATGCTGACTGGCATGCAACTGAACTAGGATGAAAGAAGACGGTTTTGGAAGACCATGATCACAAAAGTGAAATAAAAAAATGGGTAAAGTTGCAAACTGAACCTGGAATGAAGCTCAGAAATAAGAATAAGAATACAGTGGTACCTCAGGTTACATATGCTTCAGGTTACAGACTCCGCTAACCGAGAAATAGTTCTTCAGGTTAAGAACTTTGCTTCAGGATGAGAACAGAAATCGTGCTCTGGCAGCGCGGCGGCAGCAGGAGGCCCCATTAGCTAAAGTGGTGCTTCAGGTTAAGAACAGTTTCAGGTTAAGAATGGACCTCCGGAACGAATTAAGTACTTAACCTGAGGTACCACTGTATACAAAGGCAGACTAAAGTGATTTTCAAGTCTATAGATAGCTAAGGAGGAACGAGGTCTCCCCTCCCCCAGAATGAAGACACAAGACCACATGTATGGAAGGTATCCAAGCAACTCATTCTGTTAGTGCGAGGTTCTCAATGTTCCACTCTCCTCTCTCTCCATTTGCCCCCACCCCAAATCTGCTACAAAGTGTTGGGGCACAGGGGGAGGAGGGGGAAAGCTCCAATGTGCAAAGGGAAATCCAGAGGAGTGTACCAGTGGTGAAAGTAAGTGCCCACTTGGAGTCCCAGTTTGGGCCTGCAACCATTGGTTCCCTGGGCCCATGGGTGCCATGCTGCATGCACGGCCCTGGTGTCAAAATTTGTGGGTACCCAGCCCCTTCATGGGGAATTTTGTGGGTGCCCGGGCACCCAGGGCCCCAGGGAGCTGGCGCCAAATCTGCTTTAAAATTAACCACAGTTCCCTCTGACATCCATACGTGGGCAACTGTGTTTTATAACCTTCATGAAAAACCAATGGGGTACCATTGATCAAGATTTTACTCTGAACCATACCATAAGAAAAAATGCCAAGAACATTAAGAATAATCTTTATGTAGCCTTCATTGATCTTTCTGCTGTGTTCTACTCTATTAATTGGTATCTGAAGAAGTGTGCATGCACACGAAAGCTCATACCAATAACAAACTTAGTTGGTCTCTTAGGTAAGGCCGCCAGATTTTTTTTCAATGAATCCTGGGATGCTTTAATTAATTAATTACTACACATTCGGGATGTTGATGCTGCAGCGATGGCAGAGGGGCGGCAGCTGCCTTGACCTCAACTGTTACATTTCCCCTTCCTCTGAGGCTTCTATCTCCTTTCTCCATGAGCCTGGTCAGCCCCTGAGTTGTTGGTTCTTCGGTGGTGGTGGTGGGGAAGCAGTGTGCAGTACCGGTAGGTCAGGCATGGAAGGTGGAGAAGGAGGGCTGAGAGCGGCGGCAGTGAGGCCATTGGAGCAGCCCCAATCCCATTCCTACTTGCATGCAAGCGGGGGGCGGGGGCGGGGATTCCTCAACTGGAAAGGGAGAGATCCCCTCCCCACTCCTGCTTGCATGCAAGTAGGAGTTGGGAGGCTGCTCCGATAGGCAGCATGAAGCCTCCCTTCACAGCTTAGTTGCTGGGGTCAGGGAAGGTGGAGGCAGCCCGGAAACTGCATCTTAGACCGCCTGCACCACCACCATATGGGGACATCCGAGCAGCTTCTGAAGCCAGCCAGAGTCAACTGCTCCGGGCTGCTGAGACTGCCGCTGTTGCATTTCCCGGGGACATTAGATGAAATCCGGGGACATTCCGGGGATGGAATTTGTCCGCAGACTTATTTGCAAATCCAGGGACTGTCCCCAGGAAATGGTAACCCTACTCTAAGGTGCTACTGGAAGGAATTTTTTTTATTTTGTTTTGACTACGGCAGACCAACATGGCTACCTACCTGTACTGTATCTATTACATAATTGAAACAGAGACATTTCAACTTTCCAACGTCAACTGTAGACTTCTGCTACTGATGTAAGAGTTCTCCTTTCCTGGAGGTTTTTAAGCAGAGGTTGGATGGTCATCTGTCATGGATGCTTTAGCTGAGATTCCTACCTTGCAGGGGTTGGACCAGGGGTCCCTTTCAACTCTACAGTTCTGTGGTAATATGATTCTATGATACAGCAACACAGATATGAGGGTCAGGGTAGGTTTAAACAGTGGTCTGACTGATGCTTTAAAAATGTCACGAGGTGTACAGCAAGGTTACATTCCGATTTCCTAAGGGGATCCTGAGCTCCTCTCAGGAAGCCAGTCCATTATTTCCTCTGGCTACCTTGTCTGAAACCCCTGACATTACAGACTCCTTTCCAAGCCTGCATAACCAACCAACCAACCAACAGAGATAAGGTGGGATATGTCAGACTGGGGCTGTGTAGTCAAGCATTTCCAGGTCTCATTTAATTTTTGAGGCTTAGCAACAGTTTTCCCTCAACCAAGTCATTTTCACCTAGGTGAGTGACAATTGCCATGGAAATGCAGAAGGGCTCATTAGAGCAAGAAATTCAGAATTATGCATGAGGAAATAACTGGTCCCACCACATTCTCTTACTACCTTGGCATCAGCCCCCACTCCCACTAAATGTATGGGGAGAACAGCATTTTTGTTTTGTTTTGTTTACCTTGGTCTCTTGCAGACATTACAATTATGTCAAAATCTATGACCAGGAAGTTAATTTCCAAGCCTTATAGCTGTCAGCATTTTGGAAGACATATCCCAAACACCCCAGCTGAAAATGTAATTCCCGCTATGAATATTACCTAGGTAAACTTCAGAAGACAATTTTCTGATTCCTTTTCCATTACGATGAATCTGATCATATGCTCTGTTCCAACTCCGTTTGCAATTATCTGAATAAATGCACATTTATTTATGTAGATTTTGTATGGCATCCTTAGTAGCTCCTGCAGGCTGACATTCAATTGGGTGTCTTTCATTTTGCTCTAAGAAGCTTAAAATGAAGTCTTACCACCACTGTTTCTGTATGTCATGAAAACAAGTACCTATATGAAGTGTTGTACTTCATTTATTGGTGTATGGACTGCAGAGTATCTATAAAGAGTAGCATTCATATTTAAATGAAGGTTGATGCTTTGTTATGGCATTGACCTGTGTCTTAACAGATTAAGGCTGCAATCCTAACCCCACCTACTGGAAGTCGTCACACTGAATTTAATAGCACTTGCTATTTAATAGCATTTGGTTAGGATTTCATTGCAAGTATATTAAAGGTAAAGGGACCCCAGACCATTAGGTCCAGTTGTGGCCGACTCTGGGGTTGCAGCACTCATCTCGCTTTATTGGCTGAGGGAGCTGGCGTATAGCTTCCAGATCATGTGGCCACCATGACTAAGCCACTTCTGGCAAACCAGAGCAGCACACAAAAATGTCGTTTACCTTCCCACCGGAGCGGTACCTATTTATCTACTTGCACTTTGACGTGCTTTCGAACTGCTAGGTTGGCAGGAGCAGGGAACGAGCAATGGGAGTTCACCCTGTCACGGGATTCGAACCGCTGACCTTCTGATCGGCAAGTCCTAGGCTCTGTGGTTTAACCCACAGCTCCACCTGCGTCCCAGCAAGTATATTAGCACAGTCCTAACCCTGTCTGTTCAGAAGCAAGTTCTATTGAATTCAATGGGGCTTATTCCCAAGTAAGTAGGGTTAGGATTGCAGCCTTAGACAATTTAACAATTACATCTGCATTAAATTGCTTATGGAAAAAATAGTTCTGGAGTCTCAACCTCAATGAGCTTGTGGTCCAAAAATTTTAAGGTGGGAGAGGTTACACAGGAAGAAAACAAGTAATTGAGACAAAGTTCTCAAGGGAAGAACTCAGGACAGTCAGAAATAAGCATAGAGGAATGCTTGCTGTGTCAGTTTCAGTCCAATATAGGGATAGGGTAGATTCTGTTCACATTCAAAGGCAAATCTACTTACTGTATTTTTTGCTCTATAAGACTCACTTTTTCCCTCCTAAAAAGTAAGGGGAAATGTGTGTACATCTTATGAAGCGAATGCAGGCTGCTCAGCTATCCCAGAAGCCAGAATAGCAAGAGGGATCGCTGCTTTCGCTGCACAGCGCTCCCTCTTCCTGTTCTGGCTTCTAGGATTCAGAATATTTTTTTCTTGTTTTCCTCCTCCAAAAACTAGGTGCGTCTTAAGGTCTGGTGTGTCTTATAGAGCGAAAAATACGGTAATTTGGTTTCCCCCAGACAACACACAAATTGCAACACAGCTATCCTGTCCAGTGTGAATTAAAATGTACAAACCAGTGAAAACAACATGCACAAATATGATATATTAGGAGGAGGTGCATTGCAAAAATGTGTATTTTAAGTAAAAATTACATATGAGCATGTGTATAATAGGATGAACTCTCATTAACACACTTGTGAAAGGGTGTTAATGGGGTGTTATGTGGGTTTTATTTTCTTAACATTGCAAACTGATGTTGAAATGCAGAGAACGGAATTTAAGATTAGGAAAATGAGAACCTGAGAGAAAATAAAATGTAATTTTAGGCTGTAATTAAGACTGGAGGCAGAGGGGATTTAACATTTTCTGGAGACGATTTGTTCCGGAGAGGGAAATGGGGCTGATATTCTACTGCCCACATGATTAAGGTTTCACGAGCATGGTGCATACTCAAGAAGATATGATTGGTGGAGGAAAATGTGTTTGTGTAAGCACTGTGAATAGCACAAGACCTGCTCTAAGCCAAACCCTTAGTAAGAGGGGTGACGACATCTGGGAAGTTTTTGTGTGATGAGGCAGCATGGAAACTCCCTGCCATGACTTCTGCTGAAGCAAAGGGAATAGCATTGTGGTCTATCAATGAGAACCCTTATTATCATCATGCCTCTGTTCCTTGATCATTGCTCTTAACAGGGTCCTCGCTGTTCTGCAGTGTTTCTGCGGCAGCTGTGAGCTGTGGCTGTTGTATTTGCATTAACATAACAAACAGCAGGAAAAAGATAGAGACACAGGGCTTTTTCATCCATTATGCAGCATCTAGCCCAGGTTTGCTACTGAATGTCACTCTGTGAAGAGCGACAGCCAATCCGAGCTCTCAGAAAAAGCGTGCCTTTTTATGATATACGTAAAAGCACCTGCTTTGCCACATCCATTCTCTAGTCTACATCCTTACTTATACTTAAACAACAACAACCATTAGGTGTACATCTAAAACAAATCAATATGTGACATATCCCACCAGTTGGGCAGACTCCTACACCACCATTTTTTAAAAAAATCATTCAGTAACTACGAACTGGTGGTTCCCTCATTGCGAGAAGTGAAGTTACAGGGAGCCAGGCAGAGGGCCTTCTCAGCAGTGGCGCCAGGCCTGTAGAACCCCCTCCCATCAGATGTCAAACAGATAAACAGCTATGTGGTTTTTAAAAGACATCTGAAGGTAGCCCTGTATCAGGAAGCTTTTAATGTCTGGTGTATCATGTGTTATTTTATATTTTGTTGGAAGCTGCCCAGAGTGGCTAGGGCAACCCAGACAGATGAGCGGGGTACAAGTAATAAAATTTTATTTTTATTTTTATTGCTTCCCTTTTGTCCACCTGCTGCAAGGACTCTCATGCAAGCTTTCCCAAATATGCACATTTCTGTAAATGCTGGGGAACTGCATCACAAAATCCAGAGAAGTGTAAAGAATGGTTGTATTTTCATTCTCATGCTAGCTCGGAAGCTGAAATCTAGATAGGTTCACCTTTAAATGTGATCCAAATTAGATCCCAACCCCCATCCTACTCTTTTTATTCCCATGTGTTTCCAATGAAGCCACACACAGTATGCAACATGCTTTCCTACCATATAACAAAATGGCTAATAGATTCTGCTCAGCTCAGAAGTGTTACTGCAGGAACAGATAAACTACTACAAACAGCTTTGCAAACCAACCAACCAGCTTTGCCAATGCTTTTTGTAAAGCGGATTGTCAAAAGCAAACATAAGTAGCTCGGCTGTAATTTTGAGTCTTTTCTGTGTTGACTATTACTGCGAGTTCAGAGTTCGAGAGAGAACAGTAATTACTGTGTGGGTAGATGCAGGCTACACTCTGTTCTCAGAGTCATTTTCTTGTTGTGTGTCACCTTGCAATTTGAATGTTTTTGTTTTGCTCAAAATTTAAACAGCCAGGAATAAGCTGTATTTCGGCATGCAACAGAGCTGGGCTTGCCTTGTCCTAAGCCCGGGGATCCAGAGAGCTCGTGTAATGTGCCACTAGGACAGCTCGTGCTTTGCATGCAGAAGGTCCCAGGTACAATATCCCTGGCATTTCCAGGAAAAGCTGGGAAATATTTCTGCACGAAACCCTGGAGTGCCATTCGGGGTTGACAATACTGAGCTAGATGAACCAATGCCCTGACTCAGGTTCCTATGCTCCATGGCGGCTAAGATGGTGGAATGCAATGTTTCACCAGTGGACCACTGGCCAATTGACAGCAGACCCCATCACTCCTGCTAGTTGGTTGGGAGTCTTGTAAGGAAAATGAGATGGGGTGGGCCTTGATCTGCCCCAGCAAGCCACTTACATCCCATAAAAAGTAAAGGGACCCCTGACTGTTAGGTCCAGTCACGGACGACTCTGGGGTTGCAGCACTCATCTCGTTTTACTGGCCAAGGGAGCCGCCGTACAGCTTCTGGGTCATGAGGCCAGCATGACGAAGCCGCTTCTGGTGAACCAGAGCAGCGCACTGAAATGCCATTTAGCTTCCCGCCAGAGCGGTACCTATTTATCTACTTGCACTTTGACCTGCTTTCGAACTGCTAGGTTGGCAGGAGCAGGGACCGAGCAACGGGAGCTCACCCCAACGCTGGGATTCGAACCGCTGACCTTCTGATCGGCAAGTCCTAGGCTCTGTGGTTTAGACCACAGCGCCACCCGTGTCCCTTCCATCCCATACCTCCCCCCCAAAACATTTAAGAAGGGCAAATTGGGGCACCTCCTCCTCTGCCAGGACCGCAGACGTACTTCTGGAATCCAGCTTCCAGAAGTGCTGCAACGGAAGGAGGAAGAAGACTGGCGACACCTGGGGTCAAGGTAAATTGATGCGTCTTTCAATTCTGTGTTTTGGTCCCACGCTCTGGTGTGAGCCAACTGACTCTCACCACAGGGCGGGAGTCCGGGACGGAAAAACGCCTGTCTTTTGGTCCCATGTTCTGGCATGGCCAGAGCGCAGGAGCCAAAATGGGACATCCAGGATTGGGAATGGAAAGTGGGGTGGCCTTTGTCAATTTGGGATGCTTAAAACAGGACACTTGGTGCATTAGCAAGAGTGCATAGTCAGGAGCACTTAACGTAGGTTGCGTGTCAAGGTCCCCAAGCCACCCCAAATAAAACACAATTGATGCATAATTTTTGTTTAAGGTTTTTGGCATAATTTTGCCCACAACTTTATTGAAATACAGAAAATGTGAGTGGTTGCTTAGGCATTGGTTGCGTCTATCTGACCCCACACAGGGACAGACTGACATTTGCATGCCCTTGAAGTCAGAAAGGGAAAACATTTTGGGGAGAGAGACGGAGCTGGGTACCATTCTCCCCAAATGCTCCCAGGGGCTCTTGCGTGGCCCTAGCTCCTTTGACAGGGGTTTGGACAAACGCATGGCGAGCCCCTGGATTCCTTTAACGGAATTCCCTTTCTGCAGCAACTATGGAGGGGCAGGCCCAGCCTATCCTAACCCCTCCTCCACCAATTTATAACCAATGCCTAACCGCAACCTTACAAGTTGTGACGAGTTGCTACGCAGTAGGCAAAAACCAAATGGCACCAGCCAAGCAGCCAAATGGACAAAATTCCTACCGGGCCCCTGCCCCCAAAGCAGACAACCCCATGACAGGCATAGCAAGGTCAAGCAAACAACCCTGAAAATAGGGAGGGTGGGCAGGTGATCCGATGTGCACAGCGAAAAGAGGAAGCTCAACGATGCGCACATGGCTTTTATCAGCTTTGGCTGTCAGTCACAAAATGGCAACATATAAATCTCCCCACCAATTGCAAATGGTGGACAACACTCTTATGTCCCGCCCAGCAACAGTGGAGTTTCTTGCCAGCCCCCACTGCAACACATGCTCTCCATGAGGGAGAACATGCTTTAACAACAAAGAGTAGGGATGGAGTGGGCATCTGAAGCATTGTTGCCATCGCTCATGTGACTTCATCATCCTACGATAGCAGCTTTTACATGTGAAAGAAATGGCCCTTCAGTCCAATGCTGATTTGGGAACTGGAAAAGCACCAACAGAAACAGTGCTTTAGGACTTCAGTGGATAAGTCTCTCCATAATTGAGCAAGAAATCAGGGGCACCATGCCCCATGGTTTCCTGGGACTGCAGGAAACTTGCAATTATTGTTTTTTTATTAGCCTACAAACTATTTAGACAAGGCTAATCATGCTAAGATAGACTGATGGCTTATTCAATATACCCTGGACCTAATATGGATAAGTTTGAGTTTGATTGCTTGTTTGCAACTGCTAATCCATCACTGAGTCCCCGGAGTCAATATGATCTGAATCAAACTACCAGAGTGGATCAATTCAAGTAGTGATATATGGCACATAGCCACCAATCAATGCAAATAATCACCTTAAAAGGACAGGCAAGGAGAAGTGTTGAAGCCAGCAATAGTTCAGCTTGCAACATTGGAAGTATGCAAATGAGTAACCTAAATCAGGTGTTTAACTGTCAAGCATTTGGACAAAGCAAGACCCCCACTTTCAAATCAAGTGCTTCAGGCTGTGTTCAGGTCTTGCCCTGGAAAGAACATAGGAAGCTGCCCTAAAGTGAGTCTGACTGTTGGTTCTTCTAGCTTAGTACTGTCTACACTGGCTGGCAGCAGCTCTCCAGGGTTTCAGACAGGGGTCTAGCCAAGCCCTGCCTGGAGATGCTGGGGATTAAACCTGAAATATACTCGGAGTGGAGAGTGGATTTCATGCTCTTTATTCAGCTCATAGTGGTGAGGAGGAATGAATGTTCCCCTAAAATATCTGCTTTATATACCGTACATTTTTTTTAAAAAAGATATTTATTAAAGTTTCAACATATTACAAAGATAAGAGAAAAAAGAAAGAAAAAAACTAGAAAATAAAAATACAAGGTAAAAACAGTTAAAAACAGATCAGTCTTTCCATATCTTATCCTTAATTTGCTTGTTTCCCTGACCTCATCACACCTCCCTTTTTTGTATTCCAGTTCAATTAGTTAATTCAGCAAATCCTTTCCCTCTTTGATTTTATCTTAATCTTTTATCTTAATATATTATAACTTTAGATTATCACCTGTTAACAATCCATTTTTACATATTCCTTTATAACATTGCTGCTAAAAACCACTTAACTTCAATCCAACATCATTCTAACATTCATTAATTTTACAGTATTTCTGTAGATAGTCTTTAAATTTCTTCCAATCTTCTTCCACCGACTCTTCTCCCTGGTCTCGGATTCTGCCAGTCATTCCCACCAGTTCCTGCTTTATATACATTATTTACACAATAGGCTGCACGTGATTGGCTAATTCCGGGATTCTCCTGTAGGCCAATCAGGTTGTGGATTCACTTCCACCTGGAGCTGGATTGGGTGGCTCCTGCAGACCAATCATACTGCTGCATTGTTCTAGGACCAATCAGACTGCTGCAATCTGAATCCTATTGTTGTAGGACCAGTCAGACTGCTGCATTTTGGATCCTATTCAACTCAGTACATAACAAAACCTGAAACCTTCTTCATACAAAGCATGTGTTCTACAACTTATGCTAATGCATAAAAGAAAGATTTCCTTCTGCACAGCATGACGGATGCTGCATGAAGCTGCCCTCAGGGCAGGTTACGGGGGCAGATATCTAGAGTCCCACTCAACAGAATGAGTAGAGGGGTCCCCATATACAATAGGGCTGGTGTACTAAATTTTGAAACAAATGAATTGACATACACTGTGAGGTTTTGTAAAACAACCACCACCACCACCAATCACCAACCACCTAAAATTTTCTAATTCAGGAGTGGGAACCTATGGCCCCCCAGTTGTTGTTGGACTACAACTCCAATCATCCCTGACTATTGGCCACATTGGCTAGGGCTTATAGGAATTGGAGTCCAAGAACGTTTGGAAGGTTGCAGGCTCCCCAGCCTTGGCCTAACTGCACCACTGTGTAGCCTAGTGATAGGGAAATCAACACGCCCCCTTCCTTTTACAGCTGCATCCTCAAGCACAAGTGTGTATGTGTGTGTAGGTTTCTGGAAGAGAAAATTAGGAGACAGGCAGCAATTCACTACTATGGCCGTCGCTAGGCATGCCACAAGACACCTGAGTCTGCTGTGGAGTCATTTAATTCGTGTCAGCTTAGCTATGCTTCGCCTGATTCCTCACCTGTGATGGAGGCAGGATGTGGACAGATGCCATGATTCCCACCCCCCTTCTCCCCAGTAACCAAACAATCATTTAAAAAACGTTCAGTAATAAGTATGTGCTGAAATATTGCTGCACTCATTTGCCCAGGAGGGGGGTGGGGAGACAGATGAGGAAGAAGCCCTCTGTATTAGGAAATGTGCTTGCCAAACCAGGAAATAACGTTTCCTGTTTATGTGAAAAACATACAGACGGTATCACTGATTCTCTTCTACCTGCAAAAGCTGCAAAGCCCACCACAGCCTCTCTTTCCTTCTAATCTGAAGGAAAATCTATTGCCTCGTGCCTTTGCCATGTATGGAGATTTTTGTTCATTGCGAAGGCGGGGTATTCTTACAACAACCTCTGCTACTTGAGATGTGGCAGGAGACTCTAGGTAAAGGACCTCTGGATGGTTAAGTCCAGTCAAAGGTGACTATGGGGCTGCAGTGTTCATCTCGCTTTCACGCCAAGGGAGCTGGCGTTTGTCCAAAGACAGCTTTTTGGGTCATGTGGCCAGCATGACTAAACCACTTCTGGCACAACAGAACAGTGTGACGGAAACCATGAATGCATGGAAACGCCATTTACCTTCCCGCCACAGTGGTACCTATTTATCTACTTCCACTTTGACATGCTTTTGAACTGCTAGGTTGGCAGGAGTTGGGACTGAGCAATGGGAGCTCACCTCATCACAGGAATTCGAACCGCCGACCTTCTGATTGGCAAGCCGAAGAGGCTCAGTGGTTTAGACCACAGCACCACTTGTGTTCCAGCAGACTCTACAATCTATGGAACTACCTTCTCAAGGAGGCGAGGTTACCTACTTTCCTCCAAGCTTTTATCAGCCAATGGAATTTAGAAAGTTGGCCCTATTTCAGAAAGCACCCGCTTAACAATGAACATTACTACTGGAGATTTGAACAATTCCTGACTCACGTTTTTGTCATATTAGATTTATTGATCATAACTTGCCTTATTTTGAAGGTTAATTGTTTCTACTGTTGTTTTAAGCATTTTATTGCGACCCACCTGGAAAGCTTGGCTAAGAATGGGCCTACAAACCAAACAGTGGGGGGGGGGTATGTGTGAGGGAGCTCAGGACAAGATATTATTGGTGGGCTGCATGTATGCCATACTGCTCTGGCTCCTCTACCACGGTGGCTGACAATGTCTGCCAGGGCATGGCATCAGCACTCTCCCTCTTAACTGTCACTCTGCTCTGCAACTCCTCTGAGCATGTCAAGTACAGTGGTACCTTGGGTTAAGTACTTAATTCGTTCCAGAGGTCCGTTCTTAACCTGAAACTGTTCTTAACCTGAAGCACCACTTTAGCTAATGGAGCCTCCAGCTGCCGCCGTACCGCCAGAGCACGATTTCTGTTCTCATCCTGAAGCAAAGTTCTTAACCTGAAGCACTATTTCTCGGTTAGCGGAATCTGTAACCTGAAGCGTATGTAACGTGAAGAGTATGTAACCTGAGGTACCACTGTAATGTTTTCTCTGAAGTAGGATGGGGAAATTTTTGATTCATTGGCATTTATTATTATGTCTTCTTCTTCACCACCCCACATTTATATTCCACCTTTCATCCCAAGGAGCTCAATGTGATGTACGTGGTTTTCCCTTCATCATTCAATCCTCACAACAACCTTGTGAGGTGGGCCAAGCTGAGAGTGAGTGACTGGCCCAAGGTCACCCAGTGAGCTTCATAGCCAAATGGTGATTTGAACCCTGGTCTCCTAAGTCCTAGGCCAACACTCGAACCATTACACCGCATGTGAACCAAAACCCAGCCACAGTTCAAAACTTGCACGTCTCTTAATTTTGCATTGCAGTTCTCCAGTCACGTAATATGTACAAATGTGGATGTATGAGGGCGATGTCTGCATATTTGGATGAAAGTAACATGCAAAAATGTGTTAAAACAGGAAAACTGCTTTTGTAAACATGTATATATGAGGCAAAAGCGGTTCTTATTATAAACATAAAAAATTGTGAGTTGTGCAAAGTTGCAGCGATGTACCTGCTACTGGAGAACAGCTTTCTTAAAAAGATAAAGAAGGAAGATGCATCCTTAGCAGAAGGCCCACATTTTCATGGGAACATTCTTTCAGGCTTTTATAGACTCCCAGGAATTCTGCCAGAACCAAAGTGTCTGTCTACAGTCTGTGAAGATAATGAAATTTGCTATTATTGATCGATTGAATTCATATACCACCCTATACCCTGAGGTCTCGATGATGATGATGACGATGATTACGATTTCTATACCACTCTTCATTTGAAGCTCACATTGTGGTTTACAATATTATTATTATTATTATTATTATTATTATTATTATTATTATTATTATTATTACAACTACTACTACCTGTCCCTCACCAGACAGGGCCTTAAGTCAAATTATTTGCTACTTGAGTTGTTCTTGGGGAGAAACAAGGGATTGTTATTTTTTAGGCTGATTGGGAAAAGGGCAGCCTTATAGAAATATTCCTCTTTTCTCCCCTCAACTGCCCCAATTAAATTGGGACATCCCATTTTCGGGCACTGTGAACTTGCACGGGATACGTGACTTATCACCGGAGATCCACCGGAAAGATGCGCTTCCTAGTTTTGGGCATCAACTCATTGAACTGTATGAAGTCCTTCAGCAGGGAGGGTAAGCAGATCAGGCCCACACTCTGTTGTGGCTAGATCTGCCTCCCCTTTGTGGCACAAGACCCAGGGTGGCTGGGAGGCAGCCACAACATTTGAGAGTGGTTTTATATCGAAAACAAAGTAAACTTGAGGAGAAAAGAAAATAACAGAGAAGATAGGGCTGAAACATGAAAGATATTAAAATGAAGGTGGTTTGCATTTTGGAAAACAACTGTTGGATGCTTTAAGTACACAAGTGAATCAGCACAATATATAGGGATGTTCTGCCTTGATTACCTAATTAAATTCTCTCCAAGACTGCCTAATAAATACGCAGTCAAAAGGCTTCTTCAATCAGCAACTAGTTCCTGTATTGCATTAAAAGTCAGAGGAGATAAACAGATTCTGGCAACATCACCTTGTTTGCTGCATATGAGTGAAGCTAGGATGATGAGCAAAGATAATAATACGCCTTTCTTGACTGTTGCCACCTCCTGAATTTCTACATTTTGAATGCTTCGCATACCCTGACTAACTGCAGACCAGTAATGCTTCTTCTTTCTCTGGCTCCACCATTTTGTTCTGCTGTGCTACAAATATCAGGCGCTATTCTTCACAGCCCAGTTCCTAGAATCCTAGAGTTGGAAGGGATCTTCTTGACCATCTAGCCCAAGCCTTCTCAAGGGATTGCCACCCAGCCTGGGCTTCAATAGCTCCAGAAAAGAAGAGTCCACCAGTTTGTAAGGAAGCTTGTCCCCCTGTCAGGTTTGTCCCAGGAAGTTTCTGCCAAGGCAAAATCTGCTTCCCTGCCATTTCCACTCATTGGCTTTGAACCTGCCCTCTGGAACAACCGAGAACAAGTCTTTATCTTCTGAATGAAAGCCCTTAAGATATTTAAATATGCTGCCAATTGTCTCTTCTCCAGGTAACACACACAATTACCGGATTTTTCTCTCTATAAGACGCAACAGACCACAAGACGCACCTAGTTTTTGGAGGAGGAAAACAAGAAAAAAATATATTCTGAATCCCAGAAGCCAGAACAGCAAGAGGGATCGCTGCGCAGTGAAAGCAGCAATCCCTCTTGCTGTTCTGGCTTCTGTGATAGCTGCGCAGCCTGCATTCGCTCCATAAGACGCACACACATTTCCCCTTACATTTTACGAGGGGAAAAGTGAGTCTTATAGAGCAAAAAATACGGTATTTGATATCCAATGCAGCTGAATGTTGGAAGATTTAGGACAGACAAAAGGAAGTACTTCTTCACATGGTTAGACTATGGAACTCATGCCCATAGGAAGCATAATGGCCACTAACTTGGATAACTTTAAAAGAGGACTGCAGTAGCAGCCTGTGTTTTGTTAGCCCAAAAGTGGAAAACGAGCGAGGTTCCAACTAAAGAAGAATGGCAACTTAAGCTGACGGAATATGTGCAGCTTGCAGATTTAACATACAGTGGAACCTCAGGTTAAGAACTTAATTCGTTCTGGAGGTCCATTCTTAACCTGAAACTGTTCTTAACCTGAAGCACCACTTTAGCTAATGAGGCCTCCTGCTGCCGCTGCGCTGCCGAAGCACAATTTCTGTTCTCATCCTGAAGCAAAGTTCTTAACCCAAGGTAATATTTCTGGGTTAGCGGAGTCTGTAACCTGAAGCGTCTGTAACCCGAGGTACCACTGTACAGTGGAACCTCATGTTACGGGCAGGATCCGTTCTGGAGGCCCGTCCGTAACACAGAACTGACGCAAGCTGAAGTGCCACGTCTGCGCATGCGCAGGGCGCAATTTAGCGCTTCTGCGCATGCGTGAGTAGCGAAACCTGGAAGTGACCATTTCCGGTACTTCCAGGTTGCTGCAGGACGCAACATGAAAACATGTAACCTGAAGCGGACACAACATGAGGTATGACTGTATAGAATAAGAGAACAAGAAGAAGAAACGTTTAGAGAAGATTGGAAAATGTTTATTGAATATATGGGGGAAATTGCACTTGTAAACGTTGGCAGCATTAAGATAAACAAGTTTTGATGGATGTAATAATGGAATACTGAACGGTTTACTTTATGTAAAGTATGCAGGGATTTATGATATGTAAAATGAACCATGGAAAGAGAAGAAGGGAAGTCATTGATATTTTAAGGATGTTTAAATGAGTTTTCTAAATTGTAAAACAGAACATTTATTAAAAATTATAAAAAAATAAAAAAAATAAAACAGGACTGGACAAATTCTGGAGGAAAAATGTCTACTAGCTATGGAAATTTTCACCCCCTTCCATTGCAAGAATCTCCTGATATGATATTTTCAGGAAGGAGGGGGCGGAAACTGCTCTTTGCTTCTTCCACTCCTGCCTGACTCTGTGTGGAGTCTGAGTGTTATCTATGCAGAGATTAGGTGGCTGAGTGAGAGCTGTAACACTCATGCAAGCCAGTAGCTCTTTAGTTTTAGTTTGCAGTAGCTATTAGAAATAAAAGAAGTTATGTTTCACAGCTTTCTTCCGTGTTGTTCATACTCTGCTGAGTTTGGTGCTCACAATGGACACTTGTGGGTCCGGTGCACTTAGACCTGATTTCCAGGAGTGAAAGGACTCTGGAAGTGCTCCAGTCGCCTAGCCCAGTCGGGGCAGAACCAGTTGTTGAGCCCAGTCGTTGGCATCGGCTCAAAGGCGTACTGACAGATGGATTTAGGGGAGCACAACTCATCCACTTGCACTGGGCATGGAGCTTCAGGTGTGGTGTAGGATGGAAGGCAAGAGGCAGGGGCTCACAAAATTTTGGCGTCGCACAATGCACCACTGAAATTTGAGAACCCAAAGTTTGCCACTGTGCTCTGCCTCCATGTCAGAGGTGGCAATGCTCCTGTATACCAGTTGCTGGAAGCCATAGGCAGAGTGCTCTTGTACTTAAATCTTACTTATGTGCTTCCCACAGGCATCTGACTGGCCACTGTGAGAACAGGATGCTGGACTAGACGCGCCATCGGCTTGATCCAGCAGAGCTCTTCTTATGTTCTTACTTTGCTTTAACAAATTGTAGATTGTTGTTGTTGTTTAGTCATTTAGTCGTGTCTGACTCTTCATGACCCATGGACCAGAGCACACCAGGCCCTCCTGTCTTCCACTGCCTCCTGCAGTTTGGTCAAAATCATGTTGGTAGCTTCGAGAACACTGTCCAACCATCTCGTCCTCTGTCGTCCCCTTCTCCTTGTGCCCTCCATCTTTCCCAATTTCAAGGTCTTTACCAGTGAGTTTTCTCTTCTCATGAGGTGGCCAAAGTACTGGAGCCTCAGCTTCAGGATCTGTCCTTCCAGTGAGCACTCAGGGCTGGTTTCCTTCAGAATCGATAGGTTTGATCTTCTTGCAGTCCATGGGACTCTCAAGAGTCTCCTCCAGACCATAATTCAGCAGCATCAATTCTTCAGCGCTCAGCCTTCTTTATGGTCCAGCTCTCACTTCCATACATCAATACTGGGAAAACCATAGCTTTAACTATACGGACCTTTGTTGGCAAGGTGATGTCTCTGCTTTTTAAGATGCTGTCTAGGTTTGTCATCGCCTTTCTCCCAAGAAGCAGGCGTCTTTTAATTTCATGACTGCTGTCACCATCTGCAGTGATCATGGAGCCCAAGAAAGTAAAATCTCTAAATTGTAGATTAGTTGTTTGCTTTTATCCTAATCAGACTTCAAGCCCTGCACAGGGTCATGTAAACACTGGTGACCTGCAATTTCTTCAGAATTTTTATATGTGATTTTCAACTTGATTTTTTTTTTAAAGACACCTCCTTATTACTCTGATATGACCTATCACAAGGACTGTATTTTAGATCTTAATAAATCTCTGGCTCAATGGCAAGTAAGACTGTTGAATGCTAGTTAATATCTGATTGAGATCGTGTCAAATCCCTGCAATTTTATGTCAGTTCCTAAACTTCAAACCACTTATTACCTAAATGATAATAGCCTGCACTTTGTTAGAAGGCAAATGAGGGGCTGTTACAATCTTTGAGGCCTGTGGAGGCTATTGTACATAGTGAAATAAATCTGAAATGCTCTTGCAAATGATACAGTGAGCCCCTTTGGACTATTGTCTTTTGCTGCCTTTCATAAAGGAAGGAATGAGGTGGGTGAATGTATGGCAAAATGATCATTCATATTGTGGTTTATTAAGCTAAAATATTATTGTCTCAACAATAGGGTCCAATTCAAAGTGCTTATTTTGACCTATAAAATCTGAAATGGCTCAGGACCACAATACCAAAAGGGCTACCTCTCTCCATATGAACCTACCCAGACCCTGAGATCATCCTCTGAGGCCCATTTTGTGTGCCTCCTCCATGAGAAGTCCAGAGCGAGGGAACATGAGAGCGTGGCTTTTCTGCAGTGGCTTCTCCCCAGAGAGGCTCACCTGGTGCCTTTATTATGCAACTTTTATTATGTATTTTCCTGTTTTTATATTGTTATTTTATGTTGTGAACTACCCTGAGGTCTACAGATGAAGGTTGATGTACAAATTTATTTTTTAAAGTCATTAGGTGGATGATAACGTATCTTATGGATAATGAGTGTCAGTACTTCGTATACATCCATGTATAAAAGCCTGTCTACAGCATTTCGTCTTAGCTTGCTCTAGAACGAGGGCGGCAACCTAAAGCCCATGGGCCACTAGCGGCCTATGGGGGCCGTTTAAGCGGCCCATGGATCCCCACTGCCCACTTGGTTGGTTCCCATGCACTGCGCTAAACCGGCGTGGAGCAGAGCAGGGACCGCCTTCCGCGATGCTGGCTGGCATCCCATTGGCTGCAGGAAGCTCCTGCAGCCAATGGGAAGCTGCGCAAGCCTCCTCCATACCAGAAGGAGCATCGGAAATAGCGTTTGCGCATGCATGCGTGTGCATGCGTACTCTGGCCCACCACTGTGTCTGTGGGACCGTGAACTGGCCCAAGCCACAAAAACTTTGCCGACCCCTGCTCTAGAATATTGGTTTACAGCTAGTGAGTTGGGACTAATATTGGTCCCACGCCCCTGATCCATGATGGGTCACAACAACAGAACTACTGCCATACAAATCTATGGTAAAAATAAATAAGAAATGGGTCCCCAAATGCATGTTTGAGTTAAATGTGAGTCCCAGGTCTCAAAAAGATTGAAAATGACTTCTCTAGAAGAACCAACAAACGTTACACAGAATGGGGTGCTATAGACAATTACCTGGGGTAAGTAGATTAGATCATGCTTTGATTTCCATGATTGAGTTTGCCAGGCTCAGGGAACACATCTATCCCCCATCTCAGTGTTGTCTGTTATGGGATGAGTCATAGCTTAGGGTTAGATCACCTACTTTGCATGCAGAGCTTCTCAGCTTCAATCCCCAGGATGTCTGGAAAGTACAGGGAATGACCCTTGCCTGGAACCCTGAAGAGCTGCTGTGTTGTAGACAACACTCAGCCAGATGGATCAATGACCTGACTCAATGTGATCTAACCCACTGAGCCAGCAAGGTCCTCCATCCCTGTCCTTGAGCTTCCTTATTTGGGAAGTATATGTGCAACTTGGGAGGGAGATCCATTTGCTAGCAGAAAATTGTTGAGTTTTTAGAGAGTTTTTGTTGTGACTGTAATTCTGCTCCAGTCTTGAGACTCCACAGGGGCAGTTCAACCTGACCCTCAGGAATTCACATTTGATATTTATTCATGGAGCTGTGACAGAGCAGAACAGTCTGCCTTTTTCTTGTTGGTTTTACAATACCAACCCTAGTGTACAGCCAGGACTAATTTACCGTATTTTGCGCCCCATAGGACGCTCCGGCCCATAGGACGCACCTAGTGTTTTTTTTTGGGGGGGGGGGAATAAAGAAAAAAAATTATTTCCCCCCCAGGTGCGGGGCTGGAAGAACCAGGTCGGGGAACAGTGGGAAGGCACGCTCTGCCTCCCTGCTGTCCCCCGAGCTTGTGGGGCTGGCGATGGGGAGAAGTGCGCTGATCCCGGGACTGCAGGCAGCTCTGCGCCGCCATCCGGAGCGGGGCAGGACTTAGCGCCCCGCTCCCAGTGGCCGCGCAGAGCTGTGCTGATCCCGGGACTGCAGGCAGCTCTGCGCCGCCATCCGGAGCGGGGCGGGGCTTCGCCCCCGGCTCCCGGTGGCCGCGCAGAGCTGCGCTGATCCCGGGACTGCAGGCAGCTCTGCGCCGCCATCCGGAGCGGGGCGGGACTTAGCGCCCCGCTCCCGATGGCCACGCAGAGCTGTGCTGAGCCGGGGACTGCAGGCAGCTCTGCGCAACCCTCGGAGCCGGTCTCCCGAGGGTTGCGCAGAGCTTCCTGAAGCCTGGAGAGCAAGAGGGGTTGGTGCGCACCGACCCCTCTCGCTCTCCAGGCTTCAGTGAAAGCCTGCATTCGCCCCATAGGACGCACACACATTTCCCCTTCATTTTTGGAGGGGAAAAAGTGCGTCCTATAGGGTGAAAAATACGGTACATCTTAGTTACTGTTGGTTGATGACAGGGAGAGCAATGATGTTTCACAATGAAACCAAAGTATGAGTCATACTCATAAATTGGGGTGGTGGTAGTGACTGACCTATGACCTCTGTTCTCTAAATTAATATTCCAGAGACCCACTTATTAAACAAGTATATTTATAATAAATGAAATTTGTATGGCTAAGACATGAAAGTCATTTCCATTAGCCACTGTAAGGATGCATCAAATAATCCATATGAGACGATGCCTCAGTTGAAAGCTATTGACAAGTCAGATGACTGTTGGTCTTTTTGATATTTAGCTTAAGGTTCAATTAAACTATACAACTTCTTCTTCTTCTTCTTCTTCTTCTTCTTCTTCTTCTTCTTCTTCTTCTTCGCTTTCTCAATTTACAAAATTGTGGCACAAAAGCATTAAGAGAAGAACTTGAAACATTATAGATGACCATACAGCAAGCAGTAGCACTGATGTCAGTATCACCAAGATTTAGTCATGTACATCCACATATGTGAACGTGGAGGTGCTTGAGAAATTAGATATTTGCAAATTCCAGTGCAGACTGTCCTGATCTGCAACTAATCTGTACTTGATGTTGAGATCTGGAACATAGCAATCCAACAGATTTCACGTCTTTCCAAACTGCATAGAAATGTGTATTCCAATATGGCTTCCCATCAGCACGAGGTTGCCAACTGTGAGAAAAGGATGCTAAATGAGATGGGCATTTGCTTTTATTCTGCAGATTTGCCTTATGTTGTTGTGCATTATACAAATGCATAAAGAAAACACATTATTAATAAATACCATACTTAATTGCAAATTTTGTTATTATAAAGATGCAGATTAATTCAGAAATACGACCTACAGACTTATGAGTGACAACATACAGTAGCTAAGTGGCATAGTATGGAAACAGACTGATCTGTTAAGCTGTATCAATTTTTCACAGTTTGCCAACATGATGCCCCAGGTGTCATTTGAAATGGTTTTTCTTTAAGGTGGAGGGCAAGATTCGCAACATGATTCAAAGTGCCGCATTTGCATTTATTTATATTGATTTATTGAACATTTAATTGCAAAAGAGCAGTAGATTTAAAGAGTTTTTTCTGGTTAATCCATTATATTTCATTAAACAGAAATAGCACTGGTGCTCCCAATGAATAATCAACCTGGATGGAAATGGGGCAGTGGAGGGGGAGAGATATTGCCCTTCCCTGCCCTTCCTAAAAGGGGCTCTTGCATGGTGTCCCAGGTTAGTTCACAGTGTCAATGCAAGACAAATTGTGCTGGTACCTTGTGCGACAACCATAACTGTGGACTTGCTGCTGCAGCAGGTCATAGGACCCTTAAGAACAGGACATTGTGAAAATAACACAACATAAAAAATAATAATATTCAGTCCAACTGCGGCGCTGCAGAGTTAGCAGCATTCTTGGGAGAAGAGACCAAAAGGATCAAACATGAAGGACGTTTTCATTTCTATTCACAGAGTGCACTGATAAGCCACAGTCAAATTTAATCAAAACTCAAGGATCTCCGTTAACTAAATGGATTTCTATTGCCTCTTGTGTCATAAAACAATTACTGAGCTGAAATTATTTTGGACAGCAAACAATAGGGGCATTTGCATATTTTGTGAAAGATCAGCAGCAGCTTGGCTCATTATTTTATCAACTTTTCCCCTATGAGACCGATGTCATTAACAAATGAGAGCACTCATAATTCAGCCACACAAATATGTGCTTAATTAGGGTGTATTCGCTTGGGAAAGCTTCCTGGCTCATGATTCAGTAGAGAACTGGATATGCCAGAAGCCACCTTAATCGGGGAGCAGGGGGTGATAGGGGTGGTGGCAGCCTTACATTGGTGCAAATACAACTATTTGTTGTGTTGACAGGAAAGACATTAAGGTTCGCTGATACTGAAAGATAATGTACTGTATGAACTGGGACACAGCCCTGTAAGTCTGAAAAATTGTCTTATGTGCAAAAAGCCGTCTTGTGTGGCCCTATGTAACATCTCACCAGCAAAGGTTGTTTGGTTAGCAGGCATGTGAGACAGGGACTTTTCTGTGGCAGCACCCTGGTTGTGGAATTGCCTCCCAAATGCCAGGCAGTGCAAACATTCCAACTAGCTTTGAATGGCTTTTAATACGCATTAGAAGCCTTTTAACTCTGTCCTTTATGAGCAGTGGCGTAGCGTGGGGGGTGCAGGGGGCGGCCGCACCGGGCACAACATCTGGGGGTTAGGGTTAGGGGGCACAAATCCACGGGTTAGGGGGCGCAAATCCACGGGTTAGGGGGCGCAAATTACTTGCCTTGCCCCGGGTGCTGACAACCCACGCTACGCCACTGTTTATGAGTTTAAAGTTTTAATTTTAACATTTGTTATATGATTGTGTTGTTTTTTCAATTGCAAAAACCATTTTGGGGGCACTTTATTACAGAGGTTTTCAACCTTTTTGAGTCCATGGCCCCCTTAACCAACTACTTTCTTTCTGTGGCACCCTTGTGGGGCTCAGGAGCTCAGTTATGTCACCCTTTGCCTGCAGAGCTGGCAGCCTCTCAGCCATTTTTGAACACCTTCCCCCTTGTGGAGTGTATCCTTAGCCCCCTCTCCCCTCTCCTTCGGAGTTCTCCTGCCAGTCTCTGAGCCCCCTGGCCAGTCCCAGAGGAACCATTCACTTACGGAGCTTGTAGCCAGGACTGCTGCAACAAACAGCAGTGTAAGCCTTTGGGAGGTAGAGACGCGAGAGGGCATCAGAGGAGGGAGGGAAGGAAGGAAAGAGGGTCAGAGGCCAGTGTTGTCTGCGGCAACCCAGACCACCATTCAAGGCACCCCAGGGTGCCCCTGCAGACTGGTTGAAAACCACTGCTCTATTAGATCTAAAAAGACAGTATTTTTTCACGAGCATATAAATCTATCCCACCACGGGCGTATTTATTTATTCCACCACGGGCGTATTTATTTATCCCGCCGCTGCCACTAATTTTGTGGCGTTCATACGGAGCCCCCGGTCATCTCACAGATTATTGACCCGTACACCACTAATCCACTGCCGCCAACCAGGTCCTCCCTGGTAAATCACTTAGTCTCAGTCTGGTTCTTAAGTTAACAAGATTGTAGTTTATTGCAAACACAAATAAACTTTAAATTCATTTGAAATGCTGTTACCCTTTACCCTCTTAGTCTTATTTTATTCTGTCTCTAACTCTTCTAGCTCCCCTCACACAAGAACCAACTGCACTAACTGTCTCTCTATTTCCATCTGTCTGCCAACTGCTTTCCCAACTGCCTTTTCCCAACCAACCAACTAACCCTCGGGCTAAGCCCTTTTATAAACAGGTAGGCTCCGCCTCTGGCTTTTCTATTGGTCTACCTATTAACTCTTTCTCTCCCCCTGTACAGATATTTTCAAAAGAACGGGCAAACGCCACATCCACCATCATCAACGCCATCAACAACACCATCATGCTGAGTTCAGCACATGCCATTGGCAGATCCCTAGTTGTCTAAGTCTGTGGGCAGTATGTCTGAAGGTCAACGTGGAGTGATAGAACTCTTATTCAGACCATTTGTCCATCCAGCTCAGCATTGTTCACAATGATGGGCAACCGCACCCCAGAGTTTGAGAGAGAGGACATTCCGAGCCTTACATGGAGATTGAACCTGGGCTCTTCCACATGCAATGCAGATGTTCTACCACTGGGCAATGACTGTTCCCTGGAAGAAGAACCTGTTACTGCCATAAGCACTGGGGTCCAGTCTCACCCAGACTGAGAACTTTAAGTCTCCTTGGAGGAGAATCATGGAAAGCACAACACCTCCACCAGCATATCTCCACACTGACAGTGGCCTTGAAGAGCCATTGTTGTGGAGACCCCTGCTCCAGGACTGGAGGGCACTAAAACAACTACATGGGTTCCTGGCTGGTTCTTTGACTTCTCCCCTCTCCCTCAGGGCCACAGGAGGAGAGAAGGGAACAAGCCAGGTAAGAACTTCAGGGCCACTGTTGAAATGCCTGCTGATATGCACTTGGGAGAAAGGGAAAATAGATGGAAGCACCTGTATAGATTGGAATCTGGCTAAGAGCTGGGGAGGGATGGAGTCTCTAGTTTTAGCTGCTACACTGCTGAAATGACAGTTTTAGCCCAGAAGGGCAGTTTTAGTCTGAACTGGAGAAATGGGCGACAAGTTCCAAGCGTGGTGTGGATGTGTCTTTACTCTGAAGATCACGTCAGGTGAATGAGCTTTGTCAGATGTTTCAGATGTCGGGTCAAAGTTCCAGGCAGAACATTGGTTTCGTTCCTCAGTGCCTCGCTGTCAGTATCTCATGTTAAAGGGAGCAAAATGCCGTTATCCTCTGCCCTCTAATCATGTCCTATTAAATTCTGCTCATGGACATTAATTACTGAAAAGTGAACTGTAATGTAGTGCTGGAGGGAAGTGGTTTGAAGAAGCTGATAATTAAAAGAAATTGACACACTGCACTAGTTTGTGCCTTCCGGAGATTCAATGGAGCTTTATCAAAATAACTTTACAAACCGTTTCATTTGATAGAGATGGCCTGCTTATCCTTTAAGGCAGAAAAGTGTGGGGAGGGACAGAAAACAGGAAATATGAGAGTGAGAACTATTTTGGAAATGTCTAAAAATGATGGGTCCCTATTCTTTAGCTCAGGAAGGAGTGGAATTTTCCTCTAAACAAGAAATTGGGGGATGGGGTGGTCTGTGGCTTTCTAGATTTTGTTAGATTTCCAAACCAGGATTTGTTCAAGCTATTTTGCTCTTTGGTTAGGTGCAGTGATATTGGCAGGACCAAGATGGGGAAGCACCTTTGGCCTCTGTGTTGAAACACCCAGTGTGTGGCTAAGCTGTCATATTTTGCAATACCTGCAGCTTCCAAGCCCAATCATCATCATTATCATAATCACCACCATCATAATAAACTGTATCCATAGCTAGTCCTACTCAGAGCAAACTCATCAACGCTAATAGACACAACTAACGTAGGTTCATTGACATCAGTGGATCTATTCTAAGTAGATCTTAGCTGGATAGGACCCAACAACAACAATTACAATGATTATTTCAATGTATTAGTTGTTTGCCACATAAGGAGCAACTTACAAAATGCTAATATCTCAAAGCATAATGTAAAATCATAAAAAAGAACTTTGGATTACAATAAAAGCCATAGAATATGAACGATTGCTTTATGTGTGCATAATATTGATTTGTTCATTGCCCTATTGTTATTTTTCCTGTTCATTTACACTTTTGATACGCTTTCAGTGACCTGTGAATTGTTGAACTTTCAATGTTATATTGAAGTGGAGTGTATGTGTTGGCTATTGTATTTATATTGCATTTCAGGTGTCTGGTTTTCGTGAGCTGCTTTGAGCACAATGTTTTTGTGGGAAATGTGTTATTGAAATACACAGGCTATCAGTGCAATCCTAAACACGTCTACTCAGAAGGAAGTTCAATGGGGTTTGTGCCTAGATAAGCAGGGTTAGGACTGCAGCCTATGACTATGTGTGACTCATAAAATAGAAGCATTTTTCAGTGGGACCCCTGACCCACAGGGGTATCAGCCATCATAGTCCATAGTCCACAATATGCATCAACATTGAGGAAAGCAGAGATATGATTCAGCAGTTCCCCTGCTCTCCCCATTTCACACAATGTATGAACAAGCTCTAATACAGTACATCTGTAAAATGAAAACAGATGTCATTTGCAAGTTTATTGTGACGGTGCATGAGATAAATAAAGATGGTAAAGAGTTTGATTTATAATTATTGGTTTGTGCCCTTAATGATTTGCACACTCTAAAATATGTTAATATTGTTCAATATAAAATCCAGTAATTACTGGATTTAAAAATAAAAAATAAAACAAGAAGTAGCAGCTCTGGAACAAAGCATTAGTGTCCTCTCTTTTGGTTTCTAAATGAGCCCATGTATTCAACCACATCCAAGTTATCTTTTTTTCTTCTGTTCTGAAAATTGGAACAAAAGTTATTTATGATAAATCTTTACTCATGGATTGATTTGCAAAAATAATGAGCAAAGAGTGAGTGTGTTGGGTGGGTGGGAATAATAATTCAAGGCAAATGGAGGAAGAAAGTAGCTGAGTGTATTGAATGCATATTTCCTCTCTCTTTCTGAGTTATTTGGCCATCTCTGTGGCACCAGAGGAAAATCCTGTGTGGTGCTAGCTCAGGCTGAGTATCAGCATTTTGGAACAGTGGCTAATCACTTGCAATTAGCACCCTATTGTTCATCCTGTACATTTTATTCAAAATTCCAGCCAATCTTGACAATCAAATCAAGAAGAAACAGAAAGTTAAGCTGCCGCTGCTTGCCTCCCTTCTTTTTTCTTTTCTGTACCTGCTAATAGCTCTCAGAGCAATTTAGCAATTTGCAGAACTGAAAAGCCAACCATTTTGCAGAAATGCACAAACACAATAGACTTGCTGGAGTGTCGGTAAGCTTTCTGTTTGCTTTTTTTCTATAAAGTGCCCACTAGAAGCCATGCATATTTGCAGGCAATGTTTTCCAGATCTCCATATGTATTTTATTTTGGTTTATTGAAGATGCATCTAAAACTATATCCCCCTCTGTGACATAATAAAAAATTCATGCAACATAGAAATTGGTCAAACTACACCCAGATGTAAAAATCCTCAGCACCCTTCATTCATATCCTCCTTGCTCTTACCCCTGTCCTTTCAAATCTCTGGTCTAATCAGTCTTTTTGCAGGAAAAAAAATCTCTGGATAAAATAAAGGAAAGCTCTTAATTAGAGTGTTGATGGATGATACGCTAGGTAAAACACAACAGAGTCACACAGTTAAAAACGAGAACTTCTCAGGTGTTATCTAACCTAAGCACTTACTCATAAGAACATGAGACAAGCCTGCTGGATCAGGCCAATTGCCCATCTTGTCCAGCATCCTGTTCTCACAGATGACCAGATACCTGTGGGAAGCCTGCAAGCTGAACATGAGAGCAACAGCACTCTGCTCTACCTGTGATTCCCAGCAACTGATATTTAGAAACATAATGCCTCTGACAGTGAAGGTAGTTTTGGACATGTTTTGTTTCATCATCATCATCATCATCATCATCATTTTTAATTTGTATACCGTCTTTCTATCTTACAATACTCAAGGCGGTTTACAAGCTGAAGAAACAAAAAATGTACATCTTATAACAATCTAATGGAATACAAAAATGTGATAATAAAACATAACTTTAAAATAGGTGACCTCCATCAAAAAAGTAACATTCAACAATCATTAGAATAGTATAAAATGATAATATCAACATATAAAAGTTAAACAGAAATCCATTCAACAGTTACAATAATATCTAAACTATAATCAATAAAACAACGGCAAGCTACAGTACATAAAACAATACAATACACATTGAGAAGCAGAGACTGGAGGGTGGGGCAAGGCAGGTGGAAGGAGGCCTTGCCTGATGGAGTCTCTCCCCTCACAGTTCTTCCTCCAGGCACAACTTCCTTATGAGGAGACCCGGGGCCAGAGGGTGGGGCAAGGCAGGTGGAAGGAGGCCTTGCCTGATAGTCTCTCCCCTCCTTTCATAGGTTGTCCTAACTACTTGACATTAAAAACGGTGCCTTATAGCTTAATGGACCAACTTCATTATCCACTGGACCTAGCAACAAGGAGTCCTAATGCAATTCACTCACTTTTCCAAGAAGGCTTGGAACTTTCAGGCAATGCAATGAACTCAGTTTCAGCATCCTCCCTGTCAGCTACTGATAAGGGATGACCAAGTCCCCAGTTTCTGCAGGGCAGAAGTTTATAGAAGACAGGCAATAGCTCACAGAGAAGGAAAGAAGGAAAGAAGGAAGGAAGAAAGGAAGGAAGGAAAGAAGGAAGGAAGGAAGGAAGGAAACATCTCACAAGACAGGTCCTGCCCTACCAGGGATGAACAAACAAAAACCCCACAAGGATTGGAACACAATTTTGAAGTCTGAAAAGGAACACAACTGCATATGGAATGCAGTAGGCAAGAAGAGAGGAGTAGAAGCACGTATCTTCAGATCAAGAGGTCAGTCTTTAAGAAGTCACACTCTTCAGGCAGAAGAGGTTGAGCTTAGGAAGGATGGACTGGGTAGAAGCTCTCAACAAGGACTCAGAATACCTTCACCCTTCATTAGAGTAAGTGGCTCACTTGGAGCTTTCCATGGTGCTAGAATCACTAGACTGGTTTGCAGGTACCTGTTAGGGACTTAGCACATATACTACCTGCCAGTTAGAAGACTTGATGCTGCACACAGCCCAAGATTTGAGTTATGTGCAGTGATAGAACACTAGGCTCCCAGTTGAAATCCTAGTTTTCTAACAAGTAAGGGAGGCTAATGCTTCCTTTTCTCCTCTCTTTGCCTCCCTTTCCTCCCTGCACCTCAGTTCTGTAAAACTGGAAGTAGGACCACACAGATCACTTCCCTTGCATCTGAAATATTCTTTTCCATGGTCGCAACGTTATTTAAAACAAGAGCTAGACAAATTATTTATAGCTAATAATTTATCCCTCGTGCTTGCGACCCAGCATGGTGGATGGCCTGCAGTTATGCTGAACTCAACATCAGCCACAAATTAGAAAGTCAAATAAGCTAGTTTACTTGGCTCCCTTGGTGAAAACTAGATACATATTTACAGAAGAAGCTTGACACTATCAAGAGCCGTACACTAAAGGCAAGCTGTATAGTTTTCTCTCCTCTATTTCCTTATTCTAACTAATCTATTCCCTCTTTTTCTAACGGGGGAGGCAAGACCATTTCCTAAGCCACAGACATTTTTCATTCAGCTGAACAGGCTCTTCTGCCTGATAAATACTGGGAATATCTCCACTGGAACTCACCCCATGGGTTCATGAGAATAAATTAGGGCTATTTGGTTAATGTGGAGGGACACACACACTTTGGCCCCATCTGCACCACACATTTAAAGTAGGATCATACCACTTTAAACAGTCATGACTTCCCCTCCAAAGAATCCAGCTTTTTAAGGGTGCTGACAGTTATTCAGGAAACCCCTCTTCTCCTCCCAGAGCTACAGTTCTCAGAATGGTTCAACAGTCAATCCCTCTTCCCAGGGAACTCTGGGAATTGTAGTTCTGTGGAGGGAATAGGGAGTAACCCCTATTGAATTCAACAGGACTTACTCATGGCTAGATATGGTTAGGATTCCTCTGTAGATCACCCTTCCTCAGATGTAAAATTACTTCTCCGATAAAATGAAGATTAGGAAGCAAAGAAGAATCTAAGAGCAAAGAAGAACTAGTTCTCTTAATGCAAAATTAATGCCATTCAAAAAACTGTGTTCTGGATTTGTTTTGTGGGGGGAGGTCACAAAATGGTCACAGTTGGGCTTCTGTGACAACAAGCCCCCTTTGTGCATTGGATCATGATCTAATGAATCGAGCACATGATACATTATTCTGTTTGCGCACATGCCCTCGTCACTGGAGTTGTTTCCTCCTCCTACATTCCAAAGTCAAAGAATAAAGCATCAGAAATGAAAGCTCGGCCATCATTGAGTAGTTTGTTGACTTCCATGCAATGTGTTTGCATTTGAACGTCCACGAGTCACAGGGAGCATTCAGTGACTGTACAATACCATGTGCCGTGCTGGAGGGTTGTTAGGTCAAAAGTGCGGCTGATGCTATCGCAAGGGATATTGGCAATGACATCATAGAGCCAGGAAGGGGGCAGAAACATATTTCTACTTTGCAATTCATGCACATGCTTCTGGTGCTTGGATTTCTTTTACATCTAGAAAAAATCTAGGGGCCAATGCAGGCTGTGAAAAGCAAGTGTAATACATTAATTACAGCAATATCTGACTTGCTATACTTTGCATCTGTGTCTGAATTAAGTCTTATTCTGCAACACGAAAGAATGAAATGCTTACTTCTTAATATCCCAGAGATGGAACATTAAAGGGTATAATCCAGATATAGGTGGAATCTACATACATATAAAAACCATTCTGCAAATCCTTTAAAAAAAAATTTAAATGCATTGAATTTTTCATAAGGCTCACCATCATCATTTAATGTTACATTTTATATTGCACTTAAAGCACACTTAAAACGTTTCATTTGCAGCTGTATAGCTGAGTCCTAAATTAGCGTCCCAGTGATTTTAATGGGAGAATTGAACCTACAGTATGCTAAAATCTCTGAACCTAGCAAAAGTCAACTCAATGTTTTCTTTTTTGTTTGCACAGAAGTTGTGATTTTATATGGATCTCATATTTACTCAATTTAATTCTTTCATTCACCAAATTCTCATAGTACTTAACAAAATAAAAATCTGACTGATTTATTCTCCTGTACTGTACACATCCTAGATAGTTTCAGTAAAGGGCAGTCTCAATTAAAAACTTTGAAATAATATGTGCATGTTTTTGCTCTGCTGAGCCCCCAACCCCATCTAATTTGCTCCTTGAGAAAGCAGGGTATATTTTTCCATGGCTGTCTCAACTGCTCAGGCATTCCACAGGCAGCCCTGTGATGAACAGCCCTACTTTCCCCAAGGGAGGAACAGGGAATATAAGGAAGCACAGTATGCTTCAGGCACACTGAAGATCTGTAGAAGCTATTTTTTAAAAAAAATGTTAAAGGACAAAGCAAACCTTCCTGAATTCATTGGGAGTGCAATCTTGCTCATTAAATGAAGAATAACTACTAAAGACCTATGTAATGTTTTCAGTGGGCAACGTAACCATCATCGTGCCTCCACAATGCCAAGCAACCACCTCCAAGGGTCCCCAAACTGTGGTCTGTAGATCACCAGTGGTCAATGAACTTCATTCAAGGGGCCCATGGTGTGCCTGTGAAGAAGACTTACAGTTTGAATTATGTGGAATTCAACCCAGCACAGTGCCTTATAATTGCTATAACAGGCAGGAAATATAATTAAGGGATTTCCCAAGACCCCCAGCAATTTTCAAATGGTCCGTTGAAGGAGGGGGAGTTTGGAAATCATGGATCTAGTTCCTAGCCTTGTAGGCAGCTGGCCATGAAAGAATCCAGTTAGTGTCCATTGCTTGCATTTGCAACTTGAGGCTTATGCAAATCTGCTAGAAAGCAGTTAACATGCATTTAAGGGGAAGGTGATAGTTAGTTGTGAGGAAGCTTAATGGTTTATTTATCCAAGCAAACATGCAAATTTGCAAAGAGATGCAAGTTTATGCTATATATTTAATTTTCAGGGAGGCCAATTTGCTCAAGGTCTGCCTCCCCCCCCCCCCCCGTAATTATATGAAAATAGGGATTTGTAACTACAACTGTTTTCTAACAGATCATATTGACAAGGGAGAAGTTACAAGGAGAGACTGCTCAAAAGACAGACTGGTGGGAATCCGAAAAAGCTCTATAGGACTTCTGATAACCTGAATTTTCTATTATTGTTTCCCTTGTGAACAGCTGACTCTCAGGATACAGTCAAACCTTGGTTCCCAAACACCTCTGTTTTGGAACGTTTCGGCTCCCAAATACCGAAAACCTGGAAGCAGGTGTTCCAGTTTCTGAAGGTTTTTTAGAAGCCAAATGTCCAACGCAGCTTCCACTTGAGTGCAGGAAGCTCCTGCAGCCAAACAGAAGTTGTACCTCGGTTGCTGAACATTTTGGAAGCCAAACGGGCTTCCAGAATGGATTACATTCAACAACCAAGGTTTGACTGTATAGCAAAAGCAGCTTTTGAAACTCTCCTTTGTTTCAAAAGCAGATTGCTATGTGGCAATGAATGATGGTTGCCAGAGAAAAAACAAGCCCCCTGCCTCTGGGCTCACAGAAGTGATCTCATGCTCCCTTGGATCCTGGCCACTATTAATTTGCTATAGATTCAGATCTTCTAAGACTTCTTCTGTTCTCTGCTGAATTTTCAGTGGAGCAAGCCTTTGTTTGTCAAGTCCATGAAGTCCTTGTTCTTCGCCTTGCCTATTTTTTTCTCTTCTTTTTTTCACTAATTTTTATGCTTTCTCATTATGTAGTATTTGGTGAAGAGGAAGGATTGTGAAGCACGTATTTCAATATTCCTCTGCGCATTGTTCCTTCTGAAAGGCTATTCCTTTGAAACATTATAAATATAAAACTGAGGAGGCTGTACACTGTTCTAAGTCTCCACAGATGACGTTGTGGACATCTGCACATCAAGCCTTCACAACTTGAGAAATGCTTAGAAATGTTGCTGCACTAGGAATGGATACTGATCTAATCCTCTGAAAACAAAGACCCTTTTTTGTGTCAGAGGGAAAATATATTTGTGTGAAAAATGTCTTGATGCCAACCTTAGCTGGTATGGGGAGGTATCAACCAAGATGGGTTCAGTATTCTAGAATGTAACCAAAACTCAAACACTCGGCTATCATAGGGCTTATCCACACTTATCTGTTCCCTCACTCTTTCCAGGCACAAATCTGCGGTTGTACTGTTCCTCCTTACAGTGTTCAGAATGGAAATGGTCAAGCACTGGAAAACCACAAATAGCCCTCCAGTTCAAGGCTGGTTTGCCAGAATTTGACAAATAGTTCTAGCAGAAAAAAACCACACACAAACACACACTCATAAGTTCATCAGATCTGGTTTACATGAGATGTCATTGGACAGGATCACTTCCTAGGAATGTGGCCCCCATTTTTCTCTGCAGAGATCCTATATCTAAAAGAGAATACCTCATCCTTCTTCCACACTGCCTTCTGGAATGTGGGGTTTTCTTGATCTTGGATGATAACACATCAGACTCAAGATGAGAAGTTTCTTTTGGAAGAGTTTAATTTGTGAAAGGTATGAAATGTAATCTCGAATATTTGTGTTTAATATTTATTGCTGACCTGTTATGCTTACATAGAATCTCTCTAGAGCGGTGGACTCGTAATCTGGTGAACCGGGTTCGCTTCCCTGCTCCTCCGCATGCAGCTGCTGGGTGACCTTGGGCCAGTCACACTTCTTTGAAGTCTCTCAGCCTCACTCACCTCACAGAGTGTTTGTTGTGGGGGAGGAAGGGAAAGGAGAATGTTAGCCGCTTTGAGACTCCTTTGGGTAGTGATAAAGCGGGATATCAAATCCAAAATCCAAACTCCAACCCCTCTCTCTCTCTCTCTCTCTCTCTCTCTCTCTCTCTCTCTCACACACACACACACACACACACACTTCAAAGCAAAACAAAAACTAAGACATTTGGTATTTGCCATACAGTAGAAGACCCTCTGTCTCCCACACATAAAAGAACCTCTGCTGAGAACAACAGCAAAAGGGTACATTCCAATGGGATCAGAGGCTCCTCCAATTAACCTGGTTTCAAAGCACAAAGGGCTTTAAAGGTGATCACTATCACTTTGAACTCAGTTCAGAAACAAATTGGCAGGGAGCGTAAATGTTTCAGTGTGTGTGCAGGCATGTTCCCAATATGCAACTCCAGTTTCATTATCTAAGCTGCCCCATTCTGGATCCATTTGTGTTTGTGGACACTTTTCAGCAGGAAGGCCCAAGCATGCTGCAGTCATCCAGTGTTATGTAACCAAGATATGTGTTACCAGTGCTAGGACTGCAGTGTCTAACCATGGGTATCGCTGCATCAACCTCGATTGAGAAAAGGCACCCCTGGCCACGACTGTCACCTGAGCATCCAGGGATGGGGCAGGACCAGAACTACTCCCTAGTTAGTGACAACTGAGTGATGCTGATAAAATACCCCATGCAGGTAGCTGTGAGGTAGACTGGCATCCCACAAGTTTAGTTCAAAGAAACAAAAGAAACAGGCTTAGAAGTCTGTGTAGCTCAGTATTGTCTACATCAGGGGTCAGCAAACTTTTTCAGCAGGGGACCGGTCCACTGTCCCTCAGACCTTGTGGGGGGCTGGACTATATTTTGGAAAGGAAAAAAAGAGAACAAATTCCTATGCCCCACAAATAACCCGGAGATGCATTTTAAATAAAAGCACACATTCTACTCATGTAAAAACACGCTGATTCCCAGACAGTCTGTGGGCTGGATTGAGAAGGCAATTGGGCCGGATCCAGCCCCCAGGCCTTAGTTTGCCTACCCATGGTCTACACTGAATTACAGTTGTTTTCCAGGGTCTCAGGAAAGAGTATTCCCCAGCCCTGCTTGGAGAAACAAGGCATTGAACCTGCAACCTTCTGCATACAAAGCAGACACTCACCCAGTGAGCCAGTACTCCTCTCACTTTTTCATATTATGCTAGAGACAGGCAAAACAGATTCTCCATTTGATGAGCACAATGATCATACCTGTCAACTTACAGATTTGAAAATAAGGGATCAGCAGCCTCAAAAATAAGGGATCAGCAGCCAAAATAAGGGATTTTCCCAGCACAGGTATGTTCAACTTCTGAGCCCCTCCAAGCCAAAGGCAGAAAGCCCAGCCAGCAGCCAAACGAAGCCTCAAGCGGTGGTTCCCACAACACAGCAACCTAGCAAAGGGGATGCAGCAAGGAAAACCACCGTCACCTCTCTGCTGGGAAGTGCTGAGCAAAGGCAAGTCCCCAGGCAACGCGGCCGATTTGATCGGCACAAGGCATGCAAGCTCCACCCCCCCAATCGTTCTTAGACTCCTTATTAGGTGAGCAACGCAGCAAAGCAACACAGTTGGAGCCTCCCTTCTCCCTGGCTGGCAGGCAGGGAGGGAGAAGAGCTGCTTCCTTTAAAACCCAGGAAATTTAAGGGACATCATCAATAAGGGACAGCAGCGGGACACAGCGCTGGGATAAGGGACTTTCCCGCCAAATAAGGGACAGTTGACAGTTATGACAATGATATGTAAGAGCAAGCCTTGTGACTTTCCACTCATGTTCAGGAAAACAGAACTTGCACTAAGGGCACTGAAGGCCTGTTAATAACCTGTTGTTTTCTCACTGAGAAAAGAATGAATTCTTGATGGAATCGGGATAGTAGAGTACTTGCCTTTAGAAAGGGACCTATTTTAGCATATTGAGAAAATGGATTATCATGGAAGGGTAGAGTTGGGAGTCCAACTCCCTGCAATGCCGGAATCTCAGCATCCCCCATCCAATTTGAAACCACACCGGACCCTGCTTAGCTTTGCAAGAGAAAAATAAATCTTTGGTTTTTGACTGCACTTAGGACCCATTTGACAGTGAGTTGTGTGTTTTCATTCTGGTGCTCCTTCCCACGGAAAGGTCAAGGAGAATTAACAGGGACACGTTTCTCCTGTCTCTCTCCCAACAGAGGTCATCATACAGGGTGACCCAAGCAGTTTTTGTGCCAAAACCGGGCCTAAAACCCAATGTCACCCAATTGAAACAGATCTATCACCATCATTTTATTAAGCTGCCTTTTACATATATAGTTATTTACAGACATATAATAAAAACAGCTAAAATAGGTTTTAAAAGGTTTAAAAACAGTACCAAATGTACAACTAAGGCAGGTGCCTTTCCATCCTTCAGAGAAAGATGGTTAGAACAAAAATGTGGTGAGTTGCTTCCAGAAAACACAGATAGTATGCACCTGCCATTTCTCTCTTTTTTTAAAAAAATAATTTTTATTAAGTTTTCAATTTAACATTTCCAAATAAACATTTTACAAACTTTAAAATATCCAGTGACTTCCCTTCTTCTCTTTTCATGGTTCATTTTACATATCATACATCCCTGCATATTTTACTATAAGCATTCAAATCAGTTTTCCACTTTTACATTCATCAAAAATTATTTACTCTGTTGAATTTATCTTAGTGCTGCCAGCGTTTTCAGCTGTATACAGTTATTTTCCATATATTCAATAAATGTTTTCCACTCTTCTTTAAATGTATGTTCTTCTTGCTCTCATATTCTATGTGTTAAATCTGCAAGTTTTGCATATTCTGTCAACTTAAGTTGCCAATCCTCTTTAGTTGGGACCTCACTCCCTTTCCATTTTTGGGAAACATGGATGGGCTGTCGACCATTGTCTGTCTAACAGACTGTCTGGGCTAACAAAACATGTAATTCGACCATTGTCTGCCCATATTAACTCTCTTAATTGTAATTGCTTCAGTGGGAGATAGCCATAAATGTGTTTTTCTTTCCAGCAGTTTTAAAAAAATATTTCTCCCAAATGCTATACAGATTCTTCCTAAGAATCTGGTTCATAAAACTCCTGTAAATTTCAGCCTTCCCATACCAGAGACATGCATGTCAGTCAAATTTCAGGTCATGACCCTCTATATCTAAGATGTCTGCATTGTCCAATACAATCCATTCTTTTAACCAACACAAACAGGCTGCCTCATAATACATGCACCTGCCATAGCTTAACAGGGATACTATTCCATAGAACAGGGAAACCAAACAGAGAGCCATGCTCCAAATTACTGCGGAGAAGACTTCCTATAATCATGGCACATTAAGGAGAAACTGTCCTGCACAAAGCAGTGACTTACTGGCATATTAGGGATGTGGTGGTCAGGTAGGAGACTGGTAACCATTGCAAATCCTGCCAACAATATGTTGCATGCTGGTGGTAGCTTGCAGCCTACGGAGCCCAGCCCAGCCCCAGTTGGAGTGCTAGGGAGATTTTACTGGCATCATCATTGTTGGTTTTTAGGCAGGCAACAAAAACATTTTTATTCCATTGGGCTTTTACTCTGGGGTTGATAGTAATAGATCTTCTTTTTATGAGTTTTAATATTCTATTGGAATTATGTTATTGTTTAATTTGGACATTTAGGGAGCTATTTTCTATGCATGTAAACTACCTTGGGGGACCTTGTAAAATTGGAAGACAATATAAAAATCTTATATAAACATATAAATATGGAAGGTTCGGTGATCAATTAAAAAACAAAAGCAAGGAGCATTACTCTTTTTCTTTCTTTCCTTCTAACCTTGGAAGCTTTCCTTGTCTCCATGTGCCGGTTAGCTCTGAAAGACAGCTGAAGTTGTTTTGCTATAGGTGTTGCTAAGGTGATTTTATGGGAATGAGAGCAGAGTAGTACTTCATTGTTAACTTGTTTACAAAGGAATATGAATGAAATCTCATCTCCTGCAGAAAGGCCAAGTCCTGCTTTTGGTTAACTGTTTCAGGACTAGTACAGAACAGGCTCATGGAATGAATGACAAGACTTCCTCCTATCCGAATCTGATCTGAAAATAAAGGACAAAAGAAAGAGATCAGATGCTGGCTTGTGGTTTTAGCAACAGGCAGGAAACAGGAAACAATATGTAGGGAACAATTTTAGTCCCAGACCTCTAGCATTGGAAAGAATGAAATTCCATGGGAGGCTATAGCATACTAGCAAGCTGTGTAAATATTTGCACAGTGTTACCTAGTTGTGCCATTGGAAGCAACATTGAGAGACAGAAAGGATTGCTGCGGTGGTGGTGGTGGTTCAATTCCATTGATCATGGAAATTTTGCTCAGGTTACTGCAGCATCTGTCTGCCTAGGCGAAGTGAATGAATAGACCAATGGTGCATAATGTTAGCCACTGTGACAATTTCACAAGCTTGAAAGCCACTGGAATCAAAGTACAGTGATACCTCAGGTTACATATGCTTCAGGTTACAGACTCCACTAACCCAGAAATAGTGTTTCAGGTTAAGAACTTTGCTTCAGGATGAGAACAGAAATCATGCTCTGGCGGCACGGCGGCAGCAGGAGGCCCCATTAGCTAAAGTGGTGCTTCAGGTTAAGAACAGTTTCAGGTTAAGAACGGACCTCAGGAACGAATTAAGTACTTAACCCGAGGTACCACTGTATTATCAAGGAACTCACATATCACATTTAGTGTGCCAAAAAAGTGGAGTTGGGAGGGACACATAGCTGCAAATTTAAGTTCCAATGGTTCCATTGGTATTGGGGAGAGAGATTTAAATGCATAGAGTGGTACCTCGGGTTACAGACGCTTCAGGTTACAGACTCTGCTAACTCAGAAATAGTACCTCGGGTTAAGAACTTTGCTTCAGAAATCGTGTGGCCGCGGTGCGGCGGCAGCAGGAGGCCCCATTAGCTAAAGTGATGCTTCAGGTTAAGAACAGTTTGAGGTTAAGAACGGACCTCCAGAATGAATTAAGTTTTTAACCCAAGGTACCACTGTACTTGATTTCCCCACCAAAATAAATTGGTCTTTAAAATAAGGTTACCAGATTTTTTCCCAATGAATCCGGGGACACTTTTCAACTTCATTGGATTTTGTATGGGGACTGATTTGTAAATCCGGGGACGTCTGGTAACCTTACGTTAAAATGCTTCATTCCTACAGGATAGCATGCAAAACACCATTTGTTCTCATCACGGGCATGCAAGTTCCCATTTCAATGAAATGCATATCAGCCACCAGCTCGGTAGTGGCAGCGGTGGGCGGGGGCAAACTTCTTGCATGAACAGGCAACTTGTGTGAGCCATGTATTGTTGTGCCTGGAGGATGCTAGGAATTGAACTTGAGACTTCTTGCATGCAAAGTAATGTGCTATTCCACCAACCTATGGCCTTCCCCCATTTTTCCTACCAACGTACCTAATTCTATGTCATTTTGCAAGCAATTACCATTTCCAGCTAATCATAGTAACTGTTGCCATTGCTTTTGTGGTTATCCATTCTTCTGCGTCAGTATACAATTGGCCCACATCACCTGTGAAGAAACTAGACGTTGGCTGGCTCATGGGTATACATGTCCACCATTTGCCTTCAGCACCAAGTGCTTACCTTGTACTGTATGTATGAAGAAGCCATCATAAATCAGAGACAGAGTTTCGAAATTAGTTTATAGGCACAATGTTTCCCAATGGAGTCAGCCAACTGCAAGGCATCAAGTAGGGAAGTGATGCGTACACATGAACAGGAGTCAGCCTTGAGACAACTGCACCAATGAAGCAGTCTTCTGACTTGTACACCAAACAGGGGCTCACAACCAGGCCGCAAGTCCTCAGGTTTAGTACTCTCTCAAATGCTTTCAAGAAAACGTTTCTTCATGTTTTGTAGCTCAGATGTACCATAGCACAAATAAAGGGATAGAAATGGAATGAGTTCCATTATGACCTGGCTGGCTTGGACATCATAGCCATAATTCTAGGTTATTTGACATTAAAAATAATAATCTAACAAGTGGTTAAAACTTTGAGACATTCCAACAGACAACAAATCTTGTTTAGAAGCAACCTTTAACATGTCACCATCTTAAAGAACATCACAAAAATCTGCCTTGAGTCCCTGTCAGGAAAAAAAGGTGGGTATAAATAAATTCATCACCAACACCATCATAACAGAAGGAAAGAAGCCAAACCTTGTTTAACAGTGCAATGTCTTGCTCTTACCTCGAACCTTCATTTCCTTCTTTAAAATTACTTCTGGCAGGAGATTGACTCCCATTGATTATGTACTGATTCTCCAATTTATCATTCTGTCAGTTTGAGAAGCTGGAGAAAGTTTCCTAGAGGATCTCTTAAATCATTAAATTACTGTTTGCTAAATGGGTGGCAAACCTGCTGCATAGGACCTTTCCCCTCTCCAATCACTCCAGACAGAATTTAAACATTTATTGCATGGGAGAAGTTTTTATTTAGCCAGTCCATTTTATTCCTATTACACACAAGCTCAATTCTCCAAGTGGTACACAATTCTAATCCAGAATCAGTTCCCTCTAGAAGGAGGTCGCTGGAAGCTTGTGGTGTTCATTTACCAAGATTTTATTTCATTTATTTCATTTTTTATTTATTTCACTTCTTATAAAGTATCTTAAAGCAACTTCACAGTACAATAAAAACACATATAAAACAATCACACACACACACTTTGAAATCCAATAGAGTTACTGCCTGATATTAGAAGGCTTCAACCAATAGCAAAAAGATAATAGAGATGGCATCTTTCTAACATGCAACTGAGAAGAGTTCAAATGGTAGTCACCACCACCCAAAAAGATTCATTTTCACACAGTCTAGACAGGACTTCCTGATAACATAGTATCTGCAGGATTCATTCTGCAGAGCACCGTGAATGGTTGGATATATAAGGGATGATATGATCTTTTAGGGATCCTGGTCCCAAGCTCCATAGGACCTTATACACCTGTACCAGCACCTTGAACTTAGCCTGGTAGCTAATTGGCAGTCATATGCAGTGGCAGAGCATATGCCCGCGATGCCCAGGGTGGGTGCACTCCGGAGGGGGACATGGTGTGGAGGGTGCCCTCCCAGGCATGGGATAGCCGCTTGAGTGCCCGGAGCAGTACACGTACCTTGCAGCCGGGGACGGAGCGAGCCACTCACAGGGCAGAGCAAGCCGCCAATGGCAGATATTCGGTGCAGCGCCCACCTGCGACTTCCAAGCCTCCCCCAAGCTGTCAAAACAAAGGGGGAAGGGGCGAATGCTGCCAGCAAAGTGATGCAGCCCTCTCCTTACCCTGATGGATCAGAGTAGGCTTGGGAGTCGCAGGTGGGCGGCACGCCAAATGTCACCCTGCTCAGTGAGTGCACTCAGGGCAGACTGCCCCCAACACCCCCCTTCCTACGCCCCTGGTTGTATGTAAGATGAGCACAGGCAGAAACACAGCTTAAGAGAGCCAGTGTGGTTAAGAGCGGTAGTCTCGTAGTCTGGTGAACCGGGTTCGCGTCTCCGCTCCTCCACATGCAGCTGCTGGGTGACCTTGGGCTAGTCATACTTCTCTGAATTCTCTCAGCCCCACTCACCTCACAGAGTGTTTGTTATGGGAGAGGAAGGGAAAGGAGAATGTTAGCCGCTTTGAGACTCCTTAAAGGGAGTGAAAGGCGGGATATCAAATCCAAACTCCTCCTCCTCCTCCTCCTCCTCCTCCTCTTCTTCTTCTTCTTCTTCTTCTTCTTCTTCTTCTTCTTCTTCAGCACTCCAACAAGCAGCAAAATATGCAACTCTTGCACTGGACCCATTACTGGTCTCATCTGCTCAATCTACATCCAGCCTGTCTTTGCTTACAAGGGTAGTCCCTAACTCACTGAGGCCCATTGGCTGCCCTCACCTGGTTTAGCTGGCCAGTCAAAGACATTTCCCAGGGTGTGGCTGCTGTTGCATGCTGACAGCTTCTAGGAGCCACAGGTGAGAGCTGAGTGCAAACATATCCCCACTACTACTCCCCTAACACCCCATATGGCCCAGCCGATGCAGTGCTGTGCTTGCACAATGGGACTTTCTCACCTCTTCCTCCATGTGTGCCTCACAGAACAGATTATACCATTTGGAGTCAGGAGTCCTTACAAATGGCTGCAAATCACAGAGAGGTCCCAGCCTTACTTCTGTCCACCCCTATACTAAGAGAATAGAAAGACCCCAAGCTCGCAAAAGGTGACTGCGGTCATTGCCAGAGTGGGCCCAACCATGGAGGCCTATTTATCTTCTCCTGAGGTAGGCTTCACCTTCCTCTCCATCCCAGCCCTTTAACAGCATCTTTCCTCCCTCCCATATTCAGAGTAAACAACATAAAATATTCACTACCTGCTGGAGCTCAATAACTAACTCTATGCTGGCTGAAAGGCTGCCAGGATTCAGAGAGGATGAATCTTCCCGATGTTTATTTTGTTTTGCTTTTTGCTGGGCTTGCCCTGCATTAATTGCAAAAAAAATCAATCTGACAATCTGTGAACTTGTGCAGATGCTGATATTGCGGCATTGTTTCTCCGTTATCCTTTTTCTTACTGAATTCCCACGTCTTCTTAATTTACTCCACTGCTTTATTATAGCGCCTGGTTCTTAGTGCTGTTGACAGAATGGATGGAACAGATGAAAATGACATATACTGAGACAAATTTTTGGTCCACCTAGATCAGCATTGTTTGCCCTGGCAGGCATTTGCTCTCCAGGGATTCAGGCAGGAATCTCTCCCAGCCCTACTTGAGATGCTGCAGACTGAACCTGAGGCCTTCTGCATTTGGGAGGATGAATTTCACTAATTTTATCTGCCACTCCGTCAGGGAAGAATCACCAGGGCAAGCCCAAAGGGTTAAATTCCTTCTCCCCACCTGCAATACCATGGACCTTGTCCTGATCCTATCCACAGCTGCTACTTAGCAAATTATTTACTATTATTTAGGAATTATTTAATGCATTTATATCCCATCTCTCTCCCAAGCTATTTCAAGGCTATTTCCAACATTAAAAAAAATCCAAACAAACTTGTCAAAAGCAATGGTTATACAGTGGTACCTCAGGTTACATACGCTTCAGATTACAGACTCTGCTGACTCAGAAATAGTACCTCGGGTTAAGAACTTTACTTCAGGATGAAATTCTGGAACAAAAGGGAGATAGACTGAAATTGCAGAGTTTTGAGAAACTAAAAAACAAAGTGCGAGATTGGCTTCATTATTATCAGATAATGGAGGCATATAATTCGGACAAGAAAATTGGTTTCCAGGTGGAAAAATCAAAATTAGAAACAGAACTGTTAGAACCCAAAACTAAGATTTTGTCAAAGATGTATAACTTGCTGTTGAAATGGAATACTCAGGATGAAACGGTGAAATCTGCTATGATTAAATGGGCACAAGATGTTGGACATAACATAATGATGGCTGACTGGGAACAGTTATGGACCACAGGTATGAAGTTTACGGCATGTAATGCCTTAAGAGAGAATATTATGAAAATGGTATACAGGTGGTACATGACCCCAGTCAAGCTCGCAAAAATCTATCATTTGCCCAATAATAAATGTTGGAAATGTAAAGAAACTGAAGGTACATTCTTTCACCTTTGGTGGACGTGCCCAAGGATTAAGGCTTTCTGGGAGATGATATATAACGAACTGAAAAAGGTATTTAAATATACCTTCTTGAAGAAACCAGAGGCCTTTCTCCTGGGCATAGTCGGCCAATTGGTGCCAAAGAAGGACAGAACTTTTTTTATGTATGCCACAACAGCAGCAAGAATACTCATTGCAAAGTATTGGAAGACACAAGATCTACCCACCCTGGAAGAATGGCAGATGAAGGTGATGGACTACATGGAACTGGCGGAAATGACTGGCATAATCCGAGACCAGGGAGAAGAGTCGGTGGAAAAAGATTGGAAGAAATTTAAAGACTATCTACAGAAATATTGTAAAATTAATGAATGTTAGAATGATGTTGGATAGAATTTAAGTGGTTTTCAGCTGTAATACTATAAGGGAATATGAAAAATGGATTATTAATAGGCAAAAATTTAACGTTACAATATTTTAAGATCAATTATTAGGATAAACAAAGAGGGTAAGGATTTTCTGAACCAACAAACTGAACTGGAATACAAAAAGGGGAGGCGTGAGGAGGTCCGGGAAATAAGCTAATGAAAAATAAGTAATGGAAAGAATGAGTTGTTTTTAACCATTTTTATTTTGTATTTTATTATTTTATTTTTTTTATTTTTACTTTGTAATACTTTGAAAATTTTAATAAATATCTTATAAAAAAAAAGAACTTTACTTCAGGATGAGAACAGAAACCGTGCTTTGGCAGCGCAGCGGCAGCAGGAGGCCCCATTAGCTAAAGTGGTGCTTCAGGTTAAGAACAGTTTCAGGTTACGAACGGACCTCCCAAACGAATTGAGTACTTAACCCAAGGTACCACTGTAGATCAAAACACATTTAGAACCAGCAATAAAAATATTATTTGCCCTGACAAGAGCCCAGTGACCAGCTTCTTCTGCACCTCAGTTTGCAAAGACCTGTCTGAATAGGAAGATCTTAGCCTGCGGGTGGAAGGATAACAAAGAAGGATCCAGTCTAACCTGTTCATGTGGGGGAGGGGGAGGGGGGAATTGAGTCCCACTGGGCATGTCCAAGTACATGCAATATACTGCTTTATAGCCAATTAATTAATTAAGGGGATTCCATACCTGCAGTTCTCATATCCTAATTTCCCTGCAAATTTACAATGTCCGAAGTATAATTTTGAACCCACAGTGATTAGATTAGCAAGCTCTCCTTTTCTCAGGAGCTTGTACATTTGGTCCCTTGTAGAAGATGCTGCTGAAACTGAATGAGTTGTATGTTAAAAACAGAAAGTACAAGTTACTCGCTCATCCCGTCTTCCTAATATGCTAGCATACTATGTGACGGAACCACTGTGGCATTGGAGAACGTTCTGTCATAGAACTCCCTGCCTTTATACTTTCACCTAATAGTCCCAGGAAGGCTGTACCGTGTTATTCTTCTGAACATGCAGGTGGGCTGCAAAATAGGAGTGAGAGGATAGATTTAGTTTTGGTGCTGCATCTGAACGAAAGACTGATGCGGAGATTTTTAACCTCCTTTCGAAATTTTTTTTTTAGAGCTGAATGGAAATCAGCCAAGTTAATGGAGCTGATATTCTAGTATTCTGATTCTGTTCGTGCTTTTCTTTTCATTTCCCTTTGCTTTTAAAATATCGAGCAACCTTGGACGGGCACACTAGAACCCCAGACAGGTGGGAGTTTCCATGGATACCATTAAGCATCTACTTTGTATCATTTCAGCATGAACATTTCTCTCTTTCTCTTTTCTGTAATGAGGGAGGGTTTTTGTTCTGGCAAGAATCTAATTCTGCCAATCATTCTGGCTCCCATTTTTAAAGCAAGGTATGTCAAAAAGACAATTTGGAGCTGAGATTCTCACACCTTTCACCTTATCGTCTGTTTCTCCTCCAGCAAGTCCCACTTTCTCGCCATTTACCAGGTCACTCACACACACACACACACACAATCAGGCAAGATGATACCACTTGCACAACTATTGCAAACTCTTATGTTCAGCTAAACTATAAAGTCTTCAGTGTTGATTAATGGTCTTCCATTTCAGAGAAGTTCCGGTTATTTGTTGTTGTTGTTGTTTTAAAATACTGGCAGCCCTACATCTAGTGGTAGTACAACGCATGCAACACGTTGGCAACTAATATACACAGAATAACTACCGAAATAATTATACATTCTTTATCAATCTTCTGAGCATAGCTGTCAGCTTTTCCCTTTTCTTGCGAGGAATCCTATTCGGAAAAAGGGAATTTCCCTTAAAAAAGGGAAATGTTGACAGCTATGCTTCTGAGAAAAATACAAAACCTTGTGCAAAGCCACAGAGACTTACAAACTACCCAACCTAAGATGGACTTACAATGTCTGGTTTCAATGGATTTTTCAAATGCTTAACTCAGTGTTTTGCTGTCTTTATCTTTTTAGGTAAGTTCATGAAGACACCAACAAAGGGTAAGTTCGGTGTTGTTCACAATACTGAGAGATGCTAGTGAAGTTGTAGATGGATGTTAATGAAGTTGTAGACAGGGTGCCGGCGTTTTGCACCTGTTTTGCCCTGGCAGTCCAAGTAAGGCCGCTGTTCACCCCCGATGGGGCCCTTTTACTGGGGCTTGCAGATAGCACACTCCCAAGGCAGTTTTCCGGGCTTCTTCAGTGGTCTAATCTCAAAGCCTTGATACATATATTGATATTCAGTTTCATAAAGAATACTATTTCTTGGCTTAAGCTTAAGAGACTGATTTGCTTACGTCTGCAATCATCCAATGTTCAGCTTCATTCTCTCAGATGTTCCAGATGTTCTTCTGCTTCTCTGTCTCGCCGTTATGACAGATCTCAGAGGAAATGACTGGGCAAGACTTCCTTTCCCATGGTGGTGGTGGTGTTGATGATGATGATGTCTCTTGCAATTTGGGCTCCTGGTAGCAGACACAAGAAATGTTGGGGAAGACAAGCCTCCCCCAGTCGCCAGCTGTTCCACTTTACATTCTGAATCTTGCGTCACAGAGGAAATAGCCCTGGGCTATGACTGCTATAGTAGACTGAAGTTTGTCTCTCACATTGCTTGCACACCTGCACAGGTGCTGACATCTCTCACAGTTTTTGGATCCTGGTGGAAAGTGCAAGAAAGAAAGAAAGAATTTTACAAGCCTTCCCCAGTCCCCAGATTGTGAGGGTGGGGCGAAGCCCTCTGCATAATTCGCAGAAGCACTCTAGCTAGCCTGTTCATGCAACACATCAAGGGTTATGAATGGGTGAATGGCAACATGCTTGCCATCCAAAAGGCTCTGCATATCAATCCAAAGTTTGGAACAGAAACTGCACATAGGGAGTGGAGGGAAGCTATGTGAATACAAGTTGGCACAAATCAGGGTGGGGTCAGTGGATGGCAGACCATCTTCCCCTCCCCAGTTGCCATATCTCAATGTATGTCCTATGAACAGAGTTTTAACATTATTGTACATTCACCATGGTTAGGGACAGATGGCTCTGCCCATTTGGGTTTCTCTCGGTTTCTCTTATTTTCAGGCTTAAGTTCCACTCACCCCATTTCCATTTTTTAAATGCTGCACAGAACACGTGTTTTCATGCCTTAATTCGTCTTAATGAACCATTTTTGTATGCAGGGTTTTTTTATATGCAGGGTGTTTTTCTGCAAGCCATTCCTGCTAATATAATGCATTTTTGTAGGTTGTTTTCACCAATATGTGCATTTTTGCAGACACATTTGCTTTTCAGTCCTACATCATACATTAGTAGTCTCCAAAGCAACACCTTGAGCACGTGTTTTAAATTAATAAAAATTATAAAGAGCTAGTCATTTCAGATCATCCTCAGGCTTCCTCTGCAAATTGAGCACAACAATGTCCTTAATGGAAAATCAATTAACATCATTTGAAATTGCTACCGTGGTAGTTATGCACACACTAAAAGCATTTGGCCTAAGACATTTGAGCCAATAAGTATAGAAGTGAGAGGATACAAGCAGACCTTTAAGAACATAGGATCCTAGTCAGCTGTCTTACTCCAAGTCAGACCACCTAGACAGGAGTCATTCTCAGCCCTGCCTGCATATGCTAGGGACTGAATTTGGTGCCTTCTGCATGCAAACCAGGTGTTCTGCATGCTTCTGTAAAAAGTTCTAGAAAAAAAAATGTGTGCAGAAGCCAAAAATAGAGACATGTCATATTTGGCTTATGGCAAAAACCCTGATAAATGTTTCCAGTACCTGTGCTTTTGTAAAGATTTAACTGTCTTTCCCACATTTTACCCCTTACTCCAGAGTGGTGTTTGGACATTTCAGGACAAAAGCAGCTGACATTTTTTAAATCAGCTTTTGCAGAAGAGTCATTTCATAAACATTTCTGGGAGGTGGCAGAACTCCAGATAACCTGACTCAGATGTTTCTTCTTGTTAATCAGCATGTAGGTGGGATGACAGCCTCAGCTTTTGTGCGATGTCCTCAGAGCATTTTGAGAGACCCATTGAAGTCAGCATATCTGAGGGCCTGGAGAAGCCCCAAGCCAATGATCATATCAGATGGATCACATCAGCTCAAGTTGCACAATTCAGTTGTACCATCAGCACAGTTTTTCTTGTTGTCCCATGTAAATATTCGATGAACGTATGCTGAGCCAGACTCGGATTTAAAAATCCACATTTAAAATAAAATATGCATGGAACGATCTCCATTAAGAAACATGACTTTTAAAGCAAACCAGGTTCACTAAATTATATGCCTGAGTAGGCTTGTCAAAACAAATACAAAAAAGTTTTCGGCAGGTGTTTAAGACAATCCAGGACTGGAGTCTGCTTAAGGGCGAAAGGTGGGGAATTCCAGAGCACTGTGAGAACAGGATGCTGGACTGGGCGGGCCAATCATCTGATCCAGTAAGCTCCTCTTTTGTCTTTATCTTAGGTTCTTAAGTAAACTGGTCCCAAGCAATTATGGGCTTTATATACCTATAGTAAAACCCAGAACTTGGGCAGGTAACAAATTGGCAGTCAGTGGAACTCTTTCAGGTGTCATATGCAGGCAGAATCTAATCAGTTTCTTTCTCTGTGCTTCACCTCCTCTTTGTCTTTTTTTTTTAAAAAAAGATATTTATTAAAAGTTTTTAAGATATAACAAGAAAAAGAAAAAATAAACATACAAAATAAAAAACAGTTAAAAACACACATTAATTTTCAATAACATATCTTCCATACACTTATTTCCTCGGACCTCCTCATACCTCCCTTCTTTGTATTCCAGTTCGCTTTGTTAGTTCAGCAAATCCTTACCATTAAGCTTTTACCCTTTTGTAAAACCTTTTTTTCCCCGTATCTCTTAAAGCATTACAGCTGGAAACCGCTTAGTTTCTATCCAACATCCTTCTAACATTCATTAATTTTACAATGTTTCTGTAAGTAGTCTTTGAATTTCTTCCAGTCTTCTTTCACCGACTCTTCTCCCTGGTCTCGGATTCTGCCACACCTCCTCTTTGTCTTAGTGTTCATCTCTTAGTTTGAATGGAGAATCAAGGAAAACTGGCCAATGGTGAAAGCTTGCATTTGGGAGGAAATGGAAGCAATCTGCATTTAGTACTGAGGGTGTGAGAGCAGGAGGTATCAGTATTTGCTGTTGAAATCCCAACATTTGCTTGAGCTTTAGAAAATTATGCATATGCAATCAGCTGTCCTGGCTCCCATCCGAAAACACAAGACTAAATATGTGTGAGTGAGGGAAGCATCTTTATTGAACCAGAGGAATGGGAGAGACTCAGCAGCAAGCAAAGATCTGTTCCAGAGCTTTCACAAGGCAAAGGGTTGACTAGGATGTGCCTCATCTTGGAACAATGACCATGTTGCATGGGTTCAGGGTCAGTTACAATAAGTTCAAGACTGCATGAGAGCTTTGTTTTCATATGTAAGTGGGGTGGGTGGGTGTTTTGCATCAGGTTCGCCATATTGATTTGTATGCTGTTGGTGGATTTTTGCTATTGTCTTGTTGGGCTGTGTATGTGATAAAGGGGAGCCATACCAGGGTGAAGGCGTCTTCTTCTATTTGTCCCCGTGTCAGTTTCAGTTTATTGGTTAATTTTTCTAGTAAGGCTGTTTCCCATACTATTTGGTACCATTGGTCCATGCTTATTCCTGACAGGTCTCTCCAGTGTCTGGTTATGGTGTTTCTGGCTGCTGAAAGTAGGTGGGTTATGAGTTCTTCGTGGTGTAAATGGGCATTATTGTCTTGTTTAGTAGATCACCACAGCCAATCACAAACAAACAACCACACCCTAGGCCAACCCCAACCTCTCTCACCACCAAAGGAACACAAGTGAATAGCACAGAACCTGCACAAGTGACGCTGACACAAAACCCCACATATATTAAGTATAATAGAAGCATCACCACCCAACCCCCATCTCCCCCCCTTCCCCCTTCTTCTTCCGAATGTCTGCATGAGAGCTGAGAAGCTATTCCAAGCAGTTTTCCACACCAACTCAGGCAACTTTAAAGTCAAAACGGATGAACCCACCACATGCATTCTGTCAGAATCCTGGTTTGCCACCCCGGGCTGCATCTTAGAGCCCACCTCAGATTCCAACAATGCTCTCCCTGCCTCAGGGAGAGGCAGAAGGGGTATGGGGAAGGCAGAGGGAAGAACTGTCATCTTTTCCAGCTTCCATCTCCCAATCCTCCATCTTCCACTGGAGTCTGGCATTCCAAGTTCTAGTCCAACCCTGCCAAGGGAGTCGTGCAATTACAGTATGTTAGCATCACTATATGCTTAAACATATCAAGATTTTGGAAACCTAGTAGAGTACCGTATGTCTATGTGATGCTTCATTTTCATTATCCCCAACATCCCCAAACCGAGCACCTTCTTTAAAAACCAGTAACATGATCCTGTGCTACCTGTCGGTGGATTCTCACATACAAGTGACCAAATCTTTTTTAACCCCGTGGCTGAGACCTTGAATTCTTACAAACCTCCGAGGCCTCAGACACATCTGGTCATATTGATTGCTGTTGTTATTTAGAAGTTATTGTTTTTCTGGAAAATAATGGAAAATCCTGTTGTCGCACACACAGGCAAAGTTATTCAGAATACATTGGTCAATGGCATTTTAAAAAAATACTCATACTGCTTTAATGTTTTAAAGGTGTGTGAAAAATGGATTATTAACAGGTGAGAACTCCAAGTTATATTATATTAAGTTAAAGGATTAAGATAAAGACAAAGAGGGAAAGAAATTGCTGAATCAACTAACTAAATTGGAATACAAAAAAGGGAGGCGTGAGGAGGTCAGGGAAGCAAGGATATGAATATATGACATGGAAAGATTGATGTGTTTTCTTTTTAAATGTTTTTTATCTTTTTTCTGTACTTTGTATTTTTATTTTTTATTTTTATTTTTCTCTTTTTTCTATTCTTTTTACTTATGTAACTTTTTTTTCCTTTGAAAACTTAATAAATATCATATAAAAAAAATACTCATAGTCAGGAATAAAGTTAAGGGAAAAAAGAATGCCTCTCATTAAACTGCCCTTTTGGCAATGCTTTCAGGGTATGAGAGGGAGGGAACCATACTCTTTGTGTGGTCATCAGAGCCAATTCTCTTCTAGAAGGATGTTGAAATGCTGATTTCTCAGTAGGTCTGGTCCCTTTGCTTAACAAGAAGTTTGCCTAACCCTAGGAGTTTGATGCATTTATTCACACAGATAAAGAAAAAGAAAAATCTGTGTTTGATTTTTCTCAGGCGGCATTATTAGCAAGCTGGAAGGCTTCCAGTGACTTTTTCCTTTGGAAGGCCTTTTCAAACATGAATAAAATATGAATTTAATTTTGAATGTTAGAAGTATTTTGCTAGGAAGAATAAAGACGGTGTCCCTTGATGTGCTTAAATAAAAACGGCGATAGATCCATGGATAATGGAAGGATGCTGGCAAAGAGGCAGCCGGAGAAAGAATTCGTGGGAAGCATCAGGTTCAGATTATTTACTTTCTCAAATGCAAGTACATAACTCTCCAAGATTTCTGTGCTGTGTGTATGCATTTCTTTTAACTCCCGAGAGGTGTGAAGTGCCGTGGGTGACAGCGAGATCCTCCTTATAAACATGTCTCATGAGGTCTATATATGTACATGGAAGTTATAACAGATAGCTAATGAATCCATAGGAGGCTGCATTAGTGAATATCCCAGTAAAATAGATGGTGGGAGGTGGAGGAATCCTGCTTGATTGAAGCGCTGTGCTACTGAACTGCAGATGCTTTGTAAACATTTAGGTTCTAAACGTTCCGGCCACTCCTGAGAAAAATCATGGTTGTTGTTGTTGTTGTCATCGGTTGTTGTTGTTGTTGTTGTTGTTGTTGTTGTTGTTGTTCTTCTTCTTCTTCTTCTTCTTCTTCTTCTTCTTCTTCTTCTTCTTCTTCTTCTTTTTCTTCTTCTTCAATACTGGGTTCTTTCCATCATAACAACACTAGAACTGAAGAGAAAATCTAAACCTGCCACATCATATTCCAGTAGCCATTCCGTGAGGAGAAAGGCAAGGTTTCACAGATGTGTGCCAGTCAATTCAAAGGAAAAGCAGGGCTGAGGAACCTCAGGCCTGAGGGCAAATGTGGCCCTCCACACTTCTCTGTCTGGCCCACACACCTGTCCCCTGGCCACACCATTCACTAACCTGAGCCCCTAAAGCTCCCAGCTGGCTGGTGTAGTCTTCTGTTCATTTCAGTCATCTGTCTTGTAGGGATGGGTGCTGAGCAATAGCCCAAGAAGAATAGTGTCCCTCTGCCCAGATACTTCTTTGAGGTCTCTCATCTTTCTCAGGCTTTCTCTCATGCATTACTCTCATTGGATCATAGCTAGAGGCAGCCAGTCTCTTCCCTGCCCCTCTCAAACATTGGTATTAATTTGTATTTACATACATACATAACAAAACATATTCCACAACTGTCTCAGAAAAACTGGGATATCCCATTTCCTACCACAAGAGCACAGTGGGCATTTTGGTGGCCATGCTCTCTCACAATTTAGGGTGTGATCTCACCCCGAAAAAGCACTTTTGGGGGGGCTGCAATCTTGCTCTGGTCATGTGACTTGTGCAGGAGTGTGGCACCAGAAGATGGCATCCCAGTTTCCCCCCCGTGTCGCGTTGGAGGATATGAATTTTACTTGTAAGCCACCTTTCCATAGTTCAAACCATGCTGAAGGTGGCTTACAACATGAAAAAATACATAATTACAACAATTTCCACATAAATCATAATATGTTCTAAAATTAAGATACAAAAAAATTACATCAATAACAACAACCACAAGCCCACCCAACAAACCCCGTAAACAATATTCCAGCCCAAGAGTCTATTCAGCAGCATCAGCTTTTGTAGGTGGAGTCAGTCCAGGCCCTGCCCTCCCAGGTCAGGTGGAAAAAAGGCCTGCAAGGCAGGTAGCAGGTCTTCCAGGACCCACAGTCAAGATGGCCTATTCATAGGTTTAAGAATGTGAATTCTGCACTTTCCACTTCAAGTAAGCACTCAAAGGAAGCATTCCATTGCACTCATTCTCCTTGATGCCCTTCATGTTTGTTTTAAGAGAACTTCTATAGATCCCACACATGATTATTTCAAGAAACTGAAGCCAGGTCTCTGGAATTTCGGATATCTGAGTTTCTGTGACATCAGTGCAAGTCAGACAGCAGCTAAGGAACATTTGCCGACTAACTCCTAACTGCCAGCCTCTGTTTACTTCAGAATTTCTCTCTCTCTCTCTTTCTTTCTTTCTTTCTTTCTCTTTCTTTCTTTCTTTCTTTCTTTCTTTCTTTCTTCTTTGGCAAAACTACTCTTGGCAATTCTACTTCTGTGTTTTAATTTGACACCTCCTCCATAGCTCTGGCCATTGTAGCTAGTGCCCCAGAACACCACACACATGGGAAGAGGAGTAAATATATTTTATTGCATGCATGCACATTTCACTATGTAGGCGTGGGATAAGAGACTTCCTTTAAATATTGGCTGTTATGAAAGCTAATAAGAAAACTGGAGAAGATTAAAAATAATTTTCTCCTTGTTCCCAAATATAAAGCATGTGAAAAAGGGAGAAAAATAACCTTCCTTTTAGGAAAAGAAAGAAGAAAGACAAGGAAAAAAAGGGCTGAGATAAAGCCAATCTGCCAAGTTTATATTTAGCTGACAGTAGGACTCGTTCTCGCTTAATTCCCAGAAGATTTATATAACCTTTTCACTGAACTTTATTTTGAATTTGATGAAACTCAGTGGATTTTGTTTTATTTATACATTTTCTGCCCTTGCAAAACAAAAACCCCAAAAGCCCTTCTTCATCCTGGGACTTGGGTATGGCCAGTTGGTTGGTTGGTTTACTTCGACTAATTGTGGAAGTCTTGATGCATATACTGTATGTTGCCAACAGTCTAAATCGATGAGCTAACTCAAATCCATAAATAGTTTTGATCAAAGTGCTTGGGGTTTTGCCAGAATTAGGATTATGTTAGTGACTACAGGAGAATTTGGTTTTAGGGTTCAGCCACCAGTTTACTCAAACAGTGTTTCTTCATCAAATCATTATTTTTTTTTACTGTCACTTTCCACATCAATTCATCCGCTGAAGAACTCCTACACATCTATCATAAGCACATTTATAGAGGATACGTCTATCAATGTCATAACGGCATTATGAAACACCCAGATACACTGAATAGCCATCAAATATCAATTGCTGAGAGCAAGAAGAAGGGAAAACTGATGTCTTCATGCCTACCTTTTGGGCTTGCTGGAGATATCCGGTGGACCACTGTGGAACCAGGACAACAACAACATTTATAACCCACCCATCTGGCTGGGCTGCCCCAGCCATTCTGGGTGGCTTCCAACATATAAAGAAACATAATAAAACATTACACATTGAAAGGCCACCCTATACAGGGTTGCCTTCAGATGTCTTCTAAAGGTTATATAGTTACTCGACATCTGATGAGAGGGCGTTCCAGAGGGCAGGTGCCACTACCAAGAAGGCCCTCTGCCTGGTTCCCTGTAGCTTCACTTCTCACAGTGAGGGAACCACCAGAAGTCAATGGTGTGACTGAACTTGGAACGTTGTGCACCATTCTGGCTGCACAACTCACATTCACCTGCACATTCACCTCAGCAAGGATATTGTAGAGCTGGAAAATCTCAGGAAAGGGCAACTGAAATGATTGTGGAGCTGGGACAACTTTCACATGAGGAAAGGATACAACATTTAGGATAATTTAGCTTAGCAAAATGGTGAGTAAGGTGGGCATGATAGGGGAGTCTAAAATTGTGCCTGGTGTAGGGAAAATGAGCCGAAAGAAGTTTTTATTTCTCTTTCCTAATTCCATAACCTGAGGCAGTCCAATGAAGCCGAACGCTGGAAGATTCACGACAAAAGCGAGGACTTCTTCACACAGTGCATAGTTAAACTATGAATTTCACGGCCAAAGGATGATTTATTTATTGCAACATTTATATCCCACACTATGTCTGGGAGCACTGAAATCTGTCTGACACCTAGTAAACGAATCTAATGATGTCTGCATAACTCCTCCTGCACTCCATTTTTAAACCGCTAAAGCTTGTAGACTTAGAGAGACTCAGCCCTCTTCAGGCATCCACTCTTGGCACAAAAGTTCGCAGCAAAACATGTTTAGGGAGCTGGGGCTGCATGCACCAGTCCTCCCCACACTGTCCCCATGATGCAATCTGGATGTTCAGCAAACCAGAGGGCAGAGGGAGAGCAGAGAAAGTTGGGCATGGTGCTGTCCATCAAGCCTTCCAAGCACATGAAGGCCTTACCATGGAGGTCTGAAGAGTGCTTAATGGTCTCCCTGGAATCTGCAGCCTTGTGTCATCTGAGTTCCCGACTACAAGGAGGTTTCTAAGTGCATTGTGTGAATGCCCTTAAAAGCCCATTTCAGACTTTCTCTCTCAATCCCTGAAGGCCAGACCTTCTGCATGCCCAACTTTCTCTGCTCTCCCCCTGCCCTCTGGTTTGCTGAGCATCCAGACTGATGAAGAGTTCTGGAGAGCCTTGCTCAGGACTTTGTGGCATTCTGGTTCCTCCTAATAAAGGGATTACCAGTACCAGCAAGCAGGCATGTTACCAAAGGGAGGGAGGCCAAGGAGAATTATTATTGTTAAACTTTGTGTAATGCAGTTCTCGCTGCCTTGTGGGACATCTTTGGGAGAAAAAATGGCTAAGGAGTAAACCCTATACAAATCTGGAATATAGTCCCTAAGACACTTGGATGGTGCCTCTTTCCAGAAACTCCTGAAGCCAAGCTGGTGCCAGATGTATTGCTCTGCTTTCCTTTGAACCACATCAGTTAGATTGGGAGGGGGATCTTGCCATTGGGGCAGGACAGGACCTCCATACACAATGCCCAGGCTTGCACTCCGGGGAGGTCACTTCAGTGCTGCTAACACAGCCGAAACAGCGTAGGAAGCAGCTGTTGCAAGTTACCGATCTTTGCAGCCACAGCAGGCGCTGTGATTCTCCAGCTATTTGGCTTCAATCCTGGAGGAGCACTCCAGTGTCTCTCATGACAGAAAGATGCTAAGAAAATATTCAAATTCCGGTGTCAAATTAATGGTTTCCACGTCTACCTCTGTCAGGAGAGGGAACTTGTGGGGCCCTCCTGATGTTCTTGGATTCCAACTCCGAACCAGCACCCAGGAATGATGGGTGCTGAGGTCCAGCAACACCCAGAGAGCTAAAGGTGCCCCACCCTTGGGTTACAGAGAGCTTGAATAGAAAGATCTAGAAAGATGAAACTGCCTTATACTGCCTCAAACTATTGGTATATTTAGTCCAGTTTTTATAGGGTTGCCATACTTCGAAAAGTAAAATTCCTGACATCCACAAAGTGGTTCAGCTTTTTTCCTCTTAGGAAACCACCGAAATTGTTAAGTTTTTTTAGGGTGAAACCTGACTCAAAAATAGTGATTTAAAGCTTTCGGAGCTGTTTTCGCTGCTTTTTCCAACCATACGTCTGAGTTTCTCCTGACATTTTGCCGATTCGGCAAAATTTCCCCCTGGCGCCATTTTTACACCTGAAAACCAGGACATGTCAGCAACTTTCTTGATGTATGGCAAGCCTAAGTATTTTCTGCTCTCATTGGCAGCAGATCTCAGGGGTGGCCAACTCCCAAGAGAGTGCGATCTACTCACAGAGTTAAAAACTGGCAGTGTTCTACCCCCTTTTGGGGGGTTCAGGTCAAAGTTGTTGGGTTTTTTCTAGGAGGAGGTAAAATGTTGAGCTTTTCTTAGGGGAGCCACAGTTGTTCAGCTTCTTTGGGGGAAGCCAGTGATCTACCAGTGATCTACCACAGTGATCTACCTGTTGGACATGCCTGATCAAGGGTATATGCTCGTCTCTGGTATCCTTGAGCTGTTGACGTGGGGGACTAAATATGTGATCTTTGGCATGCGAGACATGTGCTCTATCAGTGATCTATGAGTCCCAGACTTCTGGCTTGTTGTTGTTTTACCTACCACATGTCACAGCACAAAGTTTAGGCTATTGTTCTGGCTCCTGAGGACAGGAACTGCTTGGTTTTGCATTTCCTTGCCTTTGGGAGTGTTCAGATGCTTCAGAAAACGCCTGCAGCTACTCACAGCTATAAAATGTTGCCTTCCCAGCTGCCTCCTGAACACTCTGCACTATTTGTTTGCTAGCCCTCCCTGGATCGTTTCCATTCCCTTTTCAAATTATTTCATATGCAAATAGGGCCTTCACGTCGTATCCCATCTAATTACGTGGCATTGTACTGTGTCCAGTTCTGTAAATCTGCCCATTATATTTGAAGCCGATTGTTTGTGCGACATAATCTTGGCTTCTTACTTCGCCTGCAAGTATCGCTTGACAAAAATGAGCAAATTGGATTACATATGCAGCCGCTCCATTATAATTTGCGGGAATGACGCTCACTATTGCCTTCCCTGGCAGCTGATTTTAATCAGGAACTGTTGCACTGCTTATTCACCTTTGCACATCAGTAGCCCATTTAAAATGAATGCATGATATGGCCGGGGCAGACCTCTACGCATTAAACCATAAAATGGTCGCAAAAACTAGGAGTTTTCCATAAAATTTATACACCGCCTGATTGTAAAAAAAAAAACAGCAACAAGCCCTCTAAGTGTTCACACGCTACATCAAAGTGTGTACAATTTGTGTGGTTGTGTACAGAAATTGTTGTACTGTACCCTAATATAATTCAGCAACTATAAAATCTGAGTGGGTAAAATATGGGACTCTGCTGTAATGGCTAAGTTGGCACATTTTCTCAGATTTCAGGTGGGGGAACAAAAGACATGACAACTATATGATAAGGTGGTACTAGGGCTGCCATGTTTCAAGAAGTAAAAATCCGGACACAAAAGCTGTTGAGCTTTTTGGGGGGAATTATTTGCCCCCCAAAAGGTAAAGAGTGATACTCAAACACACACTTCCTGGTTCTGTTGGCAAAACCCCCCGGACGTTTTGCCATTTTTGTCGAAATTCCCCCCGGGATGCTAATTTCATTGATTAAGTCCGAACATATGGCAACCCTAGGCGGTACTATATATACACACACACACACACACACACACACACACACACATACGCGCACACGCACATACATACACAGTATACACACAGAGAGAGCTGCTGCCAAATCTAAGTTAAGGATTTCCAATGTTTTAACAATCATTCACTTAAATATCAAAACTAGTCTGATCATATACAGAAATATTAGCTTATTACTGATTCTAAATAAGATACCAGTGAGGGAAATTTGTATAGGAAGATCCTTCCTTTATTTTCATGTTATGTGCTGTTTGATGGGCTTAACCTGATAAAACTGTAATATGTTTAGTAATATATATAACATGTATGATGACGACCATACTAATAATATACGAGGTGCACAAATAATTAAATGTATACTCCTTCACACAAACACTTGTTACATGCGCAGGACGGCTTGCACCTGTGTGCAGCAGGACAAGCGAACTAGCCTGCAGTGGTGGAATGCCAAAGTTTGCAGCATGGGTGCTTTGCTTGTTTAGGGGGCAGGTACAACCTCAGTGAAACTTCAAGCGAATACGTTACTGCTTTCGCACTCCCTGAAAACATCGCTAACACTTTAGAATGGAGAAAATGTAGCTCGATAAGATATCACTTAACCACAGCATGCAAAAATGGGCAACTCTTGCTTGTCAGTGAAAGGACCCAAACAGAAGCCACTACGAACTGAAAGAAAACAGTTGCCAATGACACACTACTTGTGGAATTTCCTTATACCCCCTCTCACCACTTCGACATTGCAGCAGCAGGCCTTTGGTCTAACCAGTGTCTGGTTATGCTTGACTCTCTTTTTGTTGTAAATCTTTGTTCTTTGGCAGGAGCAGGGGTAGGGATTGCTAGCAAAGCCACCTAAATAATGCAGACAGAGTCCAAACAGGAAATAAATCCTGATAACACTTTGCTGAGGAAACCGAACAAAGACAGTGTATAATTTGAGAAGAAAGAAACAGAGGTTTGACTTCCTTACTTCCTGTCTGGTACATAGTAGGGAGACATACAAGCAAACCTACAGAGGAAAATCTCCTTCAGTGCTACCCAGGGTGGTCTAATTTTCCACGCCAATTGGGCCGCAAGAGTACTTCGACATGGAACCTGTGGGACACACACTGCCTTGACATGCAGGAAGGGGAGGGAGCAAGGCAGAAAATTGACACCTTCCCCATCCCAACCCTCATGCTGCCTTCCAAAGTAGGGTAAGTGATGCACTGGGCTTTGGAAAGGAGGTGCAAAGCTCTGGCAGGATCCTAGAGCCCTCCTACCTCCTTCCCAAAGCTGAGAAAGTTCTAACTTGGTTTTGGGAAGGAGGAAGGTGGGCTCTAGTTCAGAGTCCTCATGCCTCCTTCCCAAAGCTTACCTGACTTTGGGAAGGCAGCATGGGGACTGGACTGTGAAGGTTCAAATGTTGCTGAGGGCCACCCAAAAAATGCATCAAGGGCTGCATACGGTTCTTAGGCTGTGCATTGGACCACCTTGATCTAGCCAAGTAGCTCAACTGCTGCCTCAAGGGAAAGAAGGCTGCTCTGCCTGATTGGTAAGCAGCACCTCCACCCCCAGCACCAATTGGCTAGTTGACTTTGACATTAAGAAAATTAACCCTTGAGCTGCAAACTGAATGATCCTTGCTGTTGCACGTTCCCCGTGACCTTGTATGTACACATGCAATGATCATGCCAAAGTATGTTGTTGTTGTTTAGTCGCTTAGTCGTGTCCGACTCTTTGTGACCCCATGGACCAGAGCACGCCAGGCACTCCTGTCTTCCACTGCCTCCCGCAGTTTGGTCAAACTCATGTTTGTAGCTTCGAGAACACTGTCCAACCATCTCGTCCTCTGTCGTTCCCTTCTCCTTTTGCCTTCCATCTTTCCCAATTTCAAGGTCTTTCCCAGTGAGTTTTCTCTTCTCATGAGGTGGCCAAAGTACTGGAGCCTCAGCTTCAGGATCTGTCCTTCCAGTGAGCACTCAGGGCTGGTTTCCTTAAGAATCGATAGGTTTGATCTTCTTGCAGTCCATGGGACTCTCAAGAGTCTCCTCCAGCACCAGAATTCAAAAGCATCAATTCTTCGGCGATCAGCCTTCCTTATGGTCCAGCTCTCACTTCCATGCATCACTACTGGGAAAACCATGGCTTTAACTATACGGACCTTTGTTGGCAAGGTGAAGTCTCTGCCAAAGTATGTTTGGTGGCAAACTCTCACACCACAAGCATCAGGAGTATGAGACATAAAAAACACCCCCGGACAGAATCTGGCCTTTCCTGTCTTTTAACTGAGTTAAACATGCAAGCATATTATCAGACCAGTGCAGGAGCGACTGTAAAAACAGCAAAAACCATGCCCAGAAAGGTCAGTACAATACTGGGAGTTTAGTTTACTCCGCTGCAGCACAATACAGCATTTATCTCCCCCTTCTTGTCAGAATCCTTTATTCTTTCACATATCTACTTCTTCATCAATGTTTTACAACACTTCATTCTCCCTCTTGACCTGACATGCCTTGCCTGTGGACTGTTCCAGTCCATTAGAATTACAGGAGTACCCCTGAAGCATTTGTTGTAATTAAAACTTCTGACAGGCCACCGTCGAGAGGCAAAGACTTCACCTTAACTCTGATCAGCTCAAGCTGATATATAAATTACCCAGAACAAAATGTACTCTCTATGTCTGTATGAAGCAAAATTAAACCTTTTGTGGCAACATTACCAAGTGCTCCGAAAGCTAAGCTTAAAGTAATTGTTGCTAAAGCACTTACAGCTTGACTGTTTATTTATTTATTATTCATTTATTTATTGAATTTATATGTGGCCCTATACCCAGAGGTCTCAGGGCAGATTATGCTTGTTGTGTATGTGGATGGGTGTTTTCATTCGCTTGTGAGGGCAAAGAAAACTGTACGGTTGTGAGAAGTGGCAGGCCGGTGGCTTCTATATTTATTTTATTTTATTGCGCAAGATTTCTATACCGCTTAATTTAAAATAAAGAAGCTGTGTTACATAACGCAATACGAAATATTCCTAATAATATAAAATCAATAAGCTTTAAAAATGGAAAGACATAATAAAACAATTTGAATATAGATAAAACCAACAGTTTTAGAAACAAATGGGTATTATAAAATTACATGTCTGGGTAGACTTGCTGAAGCAGTAGAATGAATAACATGAGGCAGGGAGTTCCAGAGTATAGACACTGAGAATACAGAGTGTCTATAGGTAGTTAATGTGGCTCACAGCTATTGTTGGACTGCAACTCCCATAACACCTGACCTTTGGCCATACCGGCAAGGGCTGATGGCCCCAGCCGCTCTGGGCAGCTTCCAACAAATTATAAAACCACAGTAAAACACCAAAGATTAAAAACCTCCCTGTAATATGTTGGCTACCTCTGCTATACTGTGTCACCCGGTCAGCATGCTGATCCCTGAAGTTTATCATAACCCTGAGTGCATGTAGGAAGAAAAAAACTCCCCTCTCCCTATGCCCTCCGTAGCCGAGTCAGTCATGGGATAAGAAGTCGCCACACAGGATGTGCTCAGCTTCCTTTTGGAAAATAATCGAGGGTTTGTACTCACCAGCTAGTTCCAGAATGAACGGACAATTTGCCCATTTTACTCTGAATTCCATTTTACCTCCACCCCCCAAATGCACAAACAATCTCACAAAGCAGTGACTCAGGTCAAGAAATGGCCAAGACATGGAAGCAACAAGATAAACAACAACCGTGGCATGAAGTGTGAGAGCAACTTTAAACTTTCATTTTTGTAACTTTTATTTTGGATTATGTGAGCAAGCTGTAATGATTTCCTGAAATCCCACATCTATTCTCCCATCTTTGGTCAGCGTGAGGGCTGAATTCAGGCCTCTTCTCCCCTTATACTACCACCAGCAGATGATCAATGTTGCCAGCAGCTACCAGGTTTTCAGCACCTGTATCCATGCCAATCCATGGACCACTGAGCATACAACTATATAGACTAATATAGGTCTAACCTATATTCGTTGGATGGCTGCATACACTGTATACAGTGCTTTTTTCCTTAAAAAAATGTTTAGGGGTACTCTCATTTGACTCAAGAAAATCACCATTTTATAGTTCAAATTGGGAAAATTACATACAGTAAATGGACAAAAGTACAAAGATCCACAAAATGTTTAGGGGTATGCGTACCCCTGCCCCCCCCCCAAAGCACTGGATACATACAAAAGTACGTGCCCATCAAACACTAGTGTTTAAGGAACTATGTTTGTGCTCAGTATCTCTGGTTGCTGTTCGAAGTTAACTATGTGCAAAGGGCAACATAGAATTGTGTAGAGTTCTGCTTATTTCATGCACCTACCGGGTGGAATTCTGTGACCGGTCAGAAGCAAAATTGGGCAGAGCAATTGATGTGACTCTGTCCTTTGTACAATAGGCTACATTCCTCCCATGCTGAAGTCAGAGGCTGCTATGCTGTTACGCCTATCTCTACAGCCCCCATTCAAACAAGCGAGATAAATGATTACAGTCCAAGGGCACATTCTAGCCAGGCAAAACCACTTAAGGAGTACAAGGAGCAAGGCCAGGAAGGGAGTACGGCTTGGGGAGAGTCCTGAAAGCCACATTTGGAAGGCCACATCTGAACCCTTTGAAAACGGGTTGTTGTTGTTGATTTTAATGTACAGTTTGACTAGCATGTGTATCAACACCTCCATGGTGTGCAGAAGCTTGGCAGATAAAAGCATTCCCCACCACGACGTCTCTGCTGGGGGGAAACGGACATGTGGAACATTTACCTTTTTGAAAAGTAGCCACAACGGCTGAGAAATCGGCGCTCCCCGCATTCACAGTTGGTGTCTCATAGCGGAGGGGAGGCCAGCAGAGAAGCGAACTCTTGTTTTGTATACAAATAACATGAAGCCTCGATACACATGCCCTAGTCACATCGACAGCCGCTGCCGGGACCCAGCTGTCCGTCGCAATTGTGGCAGAAATTCCAGCTGTGCAAGTTGTTTTGACTCCGACGCTTTCTAAGCAGCAATATTTTCAGTACTCACAAAAGGGTGAAATCTCACGTCGTGGTTGGTGCTAGTTACAGCTTGATTGACTGAAGGCTCAGTGTGATAATGCCACGTATGGAAAGCAGAATATATTAAAATGGCACCTAATCTCAACAGCGCATCAGCTTGCTGTGTGTCTCAGTAGTATAACTGTGTGTTCCGCAACCCCTCCCACCCCCCACTGCTTGCAGACCAAGATGTTAGCACAGTGAGCGTGATGCAGAGCTAATATTGCTTCTCCCTGTGGAATTATGCTGCCTTCATACATCAGCAACTAAGTTGTCAGAATACTTTAAAAAAAACCCCACAACACCCTGCTGATGTAAGTCATAAAATTATTTCACAGGGATTCTCACCTCCCTGATTGAATTGGCTGTGATGTAAACATTAGCATCCTATGAATTGAAATTTTAAATAAACCAGACTTCAAACTTCGCACACTGAAGCTACTAGCTAAAGAGAGAAAATACTAGCCAGTCTGCTAGTGTATGCTCCTCCTCCTCGTCATCATCTTCTTCTTTTTCTTCATGGCCTGGGAAAAAAGTATTTTCCAGTGCAAAGTTTCCCTCCCTGGTCTTGTGAATGCGATCCTACTTGCCACTGGTGATTGGAAAAGTGGTAATTTACATTCCACCTCTATAATTCCAGTATCAATATGTTGTATAACTTGACTGAAATCTTTTTAGTCAGACCTTTTGCCTAAAAGAAGTGTTTTGGAACAAATCCACACCACTCATTCACTTCCCCCTTTGAGGTCTGCAGAAGACAGACGGTCAGAAAATTGTGCAAACTCACTTAAAATGGTTGGCAAAAAATAAAATAAAAAATCTCCTCATCTGCTTTTCTATTTCCCATCTTAGGCTTTCACTCATTAATGGAGTAATCTTAATTCCCTGCCATGGGTGCCACGATTCAGCCACCATAGAATCTACAACTCAGCTTGACCGGAATAGGAACGTTTTCACCACCTCAGTGGAAAACGTCCAAGCCAAGCAAACCTCACAAAGGCAAGCTATGTGATCATCTGAATACAGCCACCGTCAAAAACCGTCTCTTGTTTCAAGCAAGCACACTTTCAACACTGGCAGGACACAAGAAAACATGTCTCTGTTAGACCTAGCAAATGTGTGGGCTCTTACAGAAGGAGTCCTATGAGAGGGGAAATCAGATGTGTTGCTGAATGCTTGGTTGCTTTTAACGGTGCTGGAGAAGACTCTTGAGAGTGCCATGGATTGCAAGAAGATCAAACCTATCCATTCTGAAGGAAATCAGCCCTGAGTGCTCACTGGAAGGACAGATCCTGAAACTGAGGCTCCAATACTTTGGCCACCTCATGAGAAGAGAAGACAAGACTCCCTGGAAAAGACCCTGATGTTGGGAAAGATAGAGGGCACAAGGAGAAGAGGACGACAGAGGATGAGATGGCTGGATGGTGTTCTCGAAGCTACCAACATGAGTTTGACCAAACTGTGGGAGGCAGTGGAAGACAGGAGTGCCTGGCGTGCTGTGGTCCATGGGGTCACGAAGAGTCGGACACAACTAAACGACTAAACAACAACATGCAATGTTAGTTGCACTCCAAGTAGGCTGCAGTAGTTGTCACTGGCAGCATGGCGGCAAGGTAGGCGGAGCAAGCCTGACACAGTACAAACACACTGGAGGGAACACCCAATGGGTTAAACAGGTGCATTTGCACCGCACTGACCTCACTGCCATCTTGCATCTTCCCCTCTTCCTCCCAGCAACATTGGTGGTGGCAGGTATGGTAAGCACTGCTGTCTTGCCCCTCTGAGCACTAATGACAGGCCCACCAAAATAATTACTTAAGCCCATTGGCATCAATGGATCTTCTGTGGGTAGGCCTCAGCTGGCTCTCACCCAATGTCTCTGTTCTTCGTTCTTCTAAATAGTGATAGCAATAAGGGACCATTGCATGAAGAGGGAAGAGTTTAATCCCCGCTTTACCAAAGTCCTGATGAAAATCAGAGTTCCTCAAACTAGTAGTGTAAGAGGTGAGTTGCCATTAGTAGCAACAGACTCTCCTTTCCCAAAGTGAGATGATTTTTTCCCCCAAAGTGAGATGATTTTCACAGAGACTGTGGCTAACCACCATTGTCCTGATCTCGATTGCCCTCCCTTGACAGCTGCAATTTAGAAAAAAGACACGTTGATTCAGTCGCACATTTAATGTCACATCTAATTTAGACCTAACATATAAACAAGATTTAAAAAAAACTAAATCGTCATCATTTTATTTAACGGCAATCCTGTCCCACTGACAGATTGTCTTTTCAGAGCTGCCAGAGATCAAACAGCCAAATTACAGTAATACACGACCTATTACAAATTTGTAGGACCTTCCTTAAGGCATTTCTGCTACCTTGTTCTTCTGAGCATGCAATACCCTACAGTCCTAGACAAATTCCTTCTGATCAAATGAAGACCTGTGGGTCAGCTTACCTGCCTGCCTCAGACAAATCCAGCAAGTGTGGGTAAAATTTGCATGCTATAACTCAGGTTCCTGCATCTTCTAGTGTGCCTGGAGACACCTGACGTGCTTCTATATAGCTTAAGCAGATGTGTGTGCGTGGCCAGACCCTGAAATGGGCACCACCTGGGAATGCCATACTTGCTACACTGAGCTCGGTGAAGTAGAGCTGAGATAAATTTTAATAAAAGGAAGGAGCATACAACAGCTTCAACGTTGCAGGTGTTAAATGTCACCTGCATAAAAAATTTAAATGACCTCCTTTTAAATTAGTACTGAAGGGGGGGGGGAGCTAGTCAATATTTAAAGATGCACTGCCAGCAGTGGATTCAGCTGTTTCCAGCCTAAGATGTCTTCCTCACTTCTCTTCCAGGTTTAGATTTGGCATCAGTGGTAGAGAAAGCTGCCTGGCACGCAGAAGGTCCCAAATTCAATCTCTGGCAGAAGAAGAAGAGAAGAAGAGTTTGGATTTGATATCCCGCCTTTCACTCCCTTTAAGGAGTCTCAAAGCGGCTAACAATCTCCTTTCCCTTCCTCCCCCACAACAAACACTCTGTGAGGTGAGTGAGGCTGAGAGACTTCAAGGAAGTGTGACTGGCCCAAGGTCACCCAGCAGCTGCATGTGGAGGAGCGGAGACGCGAACCCGGTTCCCCAGATTACGAGTCTACCGCTCTTAACCACTACACCACACTGGCTCTCTGGCAGATGCCAGGTTGCTTTGAGAGGTCCTCTTCTCGTTTAAGTCCATTGATTTCAAGGGGTTTGCTCTGCTTGCTTTACAATGTGCTGGAAGGAGGGACGGATGGCAGCCCCTTCTGCCCCTCCTCCCAGCTGATGGGAGAGCTGCTTACACGGCTCCTGTCCCAGCATCTCCTCCTCTTTTTGCTCCGGTTCTGGCATCACCTTGGAGGCGAGGCAAAGCAGCTGCCCACCACAGGAACGCACAAATGTGAGCTCTCCCTCTCTCTTCCTTCCTTCCCTCCCTCCCTCTTCCAACTTGAATAAAATATTGGGGGGGGGGGCAGGTAAGCCCCACCTCACATACCGTAATTGAGCCTTTCTCAACCTGTCCCCAGGTTCTTTATTAATATGCTTATTATTTAATATGCTTATTAAATAGTTTAGTACAACATTTGATTCAGAATATTTTTTTTCTTGTTTTCCTCCTCTAAAAACTAGGTTTGTCTTATGGTCGGATGCGTCTTATAGAGCGAAAAATACGGTAGTAACGTGATAAATCGTGCAGGGAAACAAAATGCTTCGTTTACAAAACCATTGTACTCCCAACTTTACTGTAGGCTTGTGGAACATGGACCACTTATAAACATCATCTCCAGCTCCTCAAAAGATTCCATCAATGGGGTCTCCAAAAAACGTTACATATCACTTGGGAAGAAAGGTGAACTAATGTCAATGTACTGGAAAAAGCAAAGATCACCAGTGTCGAATGATTCTTCAACACCAACTTTGTTGGACGGGTCATGTTGTAGTTCTGATGCCTGATTATTGTCTTCCAAAGCAACTACTTTATTCCTAAGAGATGGCAGAGAATTCTACTCTAAGCAGACAGAGGAGTGAAAATTGCTGCAGTTCGTGTGTTCTATGGAAAGGAATAGAAATCAGGCAATCGGTATTTTCTATTGTTGTTTTTTAGTCCACAAATGATAAGTAACTAATGTCACACCCCCTTCCAGTTTTTGCATTTAATGAATTATATGGAATTACATCATTAATGACATTAAGTGTGTAATTAATTATGTTGAATTCAACAATAGTGAACAACAAGAATAACGTTATTTTTGACAAAAGCTGAACTGCAGTAGAATGGAAACGCCTCTGATTGTGATAAATACAGATCACAATGGAGATCGCTGCCTTCTTGCATTCCTATCTCATGACTAGTGATGATATTGCATTATCTTTTTATTAAGTATTTTAGAGCCGCAACTTCAAAGAAAAACAACAGCAAGCCTCAAACAACAATGATAAGAACAAAGTGGTACATTTTCTTTTAAAAATAAATATAAAAAGAGAGTCATACATAAAAGAACTGTCATTAGATGACGTTCTTGAGTATTATGAAGAGAGTATACTTTGATGCTTTTATTTTCTTTTGAAATAGGAGGGAGGGATATCTGAGTAACTGAAATACATGCGGCTCATGAAAAAATGCCACCCACAACATTTGAAAGCCATACCACGGAAGCCTCAGCACTATTTTAAGTTGCTTGTGGTGTTGTGTAGTCAGAGGGAAATGTGGCAATCTTCCTCCATTAGCACTGAACATCCTGCAGAAATTAAAGGAAATCCTGTGAAAGGGAGAGATGAGTGACAGAAAGGTCATTGCAGGGTTATTGCAAACCAACAGTTTGCAAATCAAAAGCACATGATTCTCAAGTAAGTGTACTCAGAAGCAAAGGCTATCAAAATCAACCAATACTGTGCAGAATATTTAAACTCTTAATATGCACACAAGGACCAACAGGGTTGTGCTCTTGCTTTCTTTCTGGCACGGTGTGTGAGGAAAACCAGTAGGTATTGTCACTGCTTCCCAGTTAAAGCCAAACTTCCTTCCTCAATAGGATGTTCGGAACCCCCTTTGATGATATAGGCTCATTCACAGACTGCTGCCAAGCTGCCTGAGTTGTCAGCCTATTTAAAATGTGGTGATGTCACTGTTTTGATAGAATAAAAGCATAGCAACAAGGTTCATGTTCCAGCCACATAACCAAGGACTCATGATCTGCATTGCCAAGTCTTAGGCTTCACCCTGAGATTTCAGTTTGGGGGTCCATTTTCAGGGCAATATCAGGGAGTCCTTGAAGAAAGGGGCATTATGCGGACTGAGATGTTTATAAATCACCTGGTGGTTGGAATCTCCAAAATGATCAAGGGGGTGGAGAAACTCCTCTAACAGGAAAAGGTTACAACAGTTGGAGCATTAAAGTTTAAAGCAGGGTTTCCCAAACTTGGGTCTTCAATGGTTTTTTTGGACTACAACTCCCATCATCCCTAGCTAGCAGGACCAGTGGTCAGGGATGATGGGAACTATAGTCCAAAACAGCTGGAGTCCCAAATTTGGGAAACCCAGGTTTAGAAAAAAGGTGAGTAAGAGAAGACATGATAGAGGTATCTACAGTGCCTAAACTACAGAATTTGCTTCCGCAAGATGTAGTAATGGCCAGCAACTTGGATAGCTTCAAAACAGGATATGGCAAATTTCTGGAGGATAAGGTTATCAATGGTTACTATTCATGATGTCTATTCTACCTTTCCTGTCAGCAGCAATATCCTTCTGAAAACTAGTTGCTGGGAATCACAAGTTGGGAGACAGCTATTGTGCTTAGGTTCTGCTCTGTGGATTTCTGATGGGCATCTAGTTGTCCACTGTGAGAACGTGATTCTGGACTAGATTGGTCATTGACATGATCTAGTAGGCTCTTCTTATGATCTTATGACATCAAAAGGTGTCAAACAAAGGCTAAACAGCCACCAGCTAGATATGTTGTAGCTGCGAATTTCCTGCACCAAGCGGGAGGTTGGGCTCGATGGCAAACAAGGCCTTCCACCAGCTCCACGATTTCCTGAAAAATGAAAACACATGGTGTGTGCTACATTGGGTGATACTGATCGCCACTGTGCATGGCCAGCCAGTGATCACCTCAAACCACGTGTGTCCTGGACCATATCGCAGAAGCCTCTATCATGGAAAAACAAACAAACCACACTTTCCAGTGCATTTTCTTTTTCTTTTTTTCTTTTTCTTTTTTTAAAAGAAATTTTTATTAAATTTTAACAATGCCAAATATAAAAGAAAAAAAATACAGGGACAAAGACAAAAAGAATATAAAAAACACCAAATACATACAAAATACAACAATACCAACATTAAACACAAAAATACAAAAATACATGATTTCAAAACTAATAATAATAATAAAAAAACACATATAGGAAAAACACCAAAAATCCCTCTTTCTTAGTTTTATATCTTAAATTCACATATTTTCCTGACTTCCTCACGTCCCCCGTTCTTGTATCCCTTTTAAAAGTTAGTTCAGCAAATTCATAGCCCATTAATTTATCTGTTGTTGGTTTAGTCTTAAGTTTTACCTTATTGCTAGAACCCCAGCATTTCATTTCAATGTCATCAACATTCAGAAATTTTACAATATTTCTGCAAATAGGTTTTAAATTTCCCCCAATCTTCTTCCACTGAGTCTTCTCCCAGTGCATTTTTGTGTCATTTTTCTTATTGTAAGGAGTCTGATTGGGGGGGGGGGAGGGAGTATGTTGCGCAAGACCTCTCAATCAACTGTAATTGTGCAACCGAAATTTGCCAGGATGTGATGGAATCCCACCTGAAAAATAGCAGAAGACTAGAAGACCCCATGTCTCTTAAGTGATTGTTTCCTCATTTGTGCATTTGATTTATCTGAAGCCCACAAATGTTACTTATTTTAACTGGCTGACAGATAAAGTTTAGAAGTTGCCATTTCTAACCTCCAAGTTGTCTACACTGCTGTTCTTTCCTTGAATAAATTTTGCTTCGGGAGGAAATATTCAGGGCCTTTTCTGCATCCTCAGGGGAAAATGTGTCAGTTTCAGTTTGCAATTCTCTGTTTTTGCGGTGAATTTCTTTTGACAACTCTCTTTCATTGTTGCCTTGTGCTGCTTTTTGAGAGCTAAATCTTTACTCTACACCACTGTAGCTTTACAGAAGGCTAATGTTAAAACACTGTGTTAGTGTTTCCCTAAGATAGTGTCCCAACCACAAAATGTGTAAATAATAGCACTGAGTATTGCCATAAAGTGTGGCTCTGTCTTGTCTTTGGCACATGTTTATCCATTGCATGTCAGATTGACACATTTGTCTCCTTAGCCCATTAGGCAGCTCACCTGTTTGTCATTTCCATCAATTTTTGTGGCATATATTGTGCATATATTTTCATGGTGGAGTGAAATATGTCCATTAAAGCACAAAGAGATGAAATACGGAGTTATTGACTTCCGAAGACAATCTTTGTATGAATACTTGGGTTGGCAAACGTCTCAAATTGTCATAGGTTTGCTTAGTGGGGAAGTTATGATCTTATCTCTGTATTGTGAATGTTACTAGTTCAAATAGCAGAGCTTGTTCTCTGAAAACTGCAAGTAAATGCTTTGATAGGGACTGTGTTCATATAGCCTCATCATTTTGACCATTTAGCCTCAGTCCTTCTTGGGAATGAAACAGGCTTAGCTGGTCTCTTTATCAGTTAATCAACCGATAAAGCAACTAGGTCTTGACTTGCTATATGCAATCAACATTCACTACCATGCTGGTCACATCACAGGCACCAAACTGCAGGAGAAGCTCTTACTAAGTTGTTGGAGAGATTCTTACTCTACCATTGTGATTTCTTAACACAATGGTAATTGCTCCAAGCACATTTAAACTTGGTTAAATATACATCTGCCCTCATCCACCTTTAATCAAACGTTCTCCTCAGAAATACTTAGGCTAGAATAAATCACAGACATTTAGCTTTGCAAATAAGATTTTACTCACAGAGTTTCTGAAGTGACAGCAAAGAAGTCTCCATATGGTAGCAGTAAAACAAAGAAAAATGGATCCAAACCACTTTAAAAGAAATGAACTTGGTTTCCTAACAAAAATGCGCTAAGATGCAGGTTGTAAAAATATCCTTTTCAGGAGATTCAGTTCATTTGGTTTCTCTTTCAGTTGGGAGTCATGGTGCAGCTCCTTGCTTGTTCCAGGAAGCAGAGGCTGCTGGTTACTCACTGGTTACTTGCACTCAGGGCTCCGGTTAACCCTTTCATGCATGTAGTGTGAGTCAGTAAATGTATGTATATTATAAGTCATCTCCAGGGATAGTGGCATCTCTGCTGAAATTCTAATCCAAGAAGGACATGCTCTCAAATTTTGGGCTTTCACCCTGGAGGCTCATGCCATCCCTGGGCACACAGTTGGCTGCCAGACTTTTGTGCTGAATGACAAAAGTGCAGCTTTCACTAGCGATGTGTCATTGATTCAAAGCTGTGGCCAGACTTCCAGTCAGCTACAGACCTAGCTGTAGAAGTCTGCATTACCCTGCAGTATCCAGAGCCTGGGGGTGTTTATAGCAGGGTGGAATGTATTTTATGGACTCTGATCTCTTGGATGGGGAGATGGTCTGTGGGATTTGGGTCAGACTTATGGCTGCCCTTCAGGAAAGAGGACAGCTTCAAGATTCATGGTGAGGGATGGGTTACTGGTTGTGGAAAAGTTGACCATCCCTGCATTAGAGCATGGTCTGGCTCATATGTGTGCATAGTGCATCACTTGATAGTTCATTACTGGATATATCCACTCAGGATTTTGATGATAAACTAAACAGTGCTGCAGACACACCTCTCCTTTTAAACAACTGTAATGGTTAAGCAGAGAGCCACAGCATGAAAAATGGAACCTTTTTCCCTCTCATATAAGCTAACTCATGTGCATAAAATGAAGCTAAACTCTGTTATAAAATGAAACAAATTGACATATATAGTGAAAGCGATTGTATTTTTTATTTTATTCCATTATGGAGTACAGTACACTGCCATGTAAAATTTATTGCATGCAATTTGCTGCCTGGAAAGCTGACTAGAAGGCGGCCTTCTGCTCCGCTGAGATAATACATCTTCATGCAATAGTTTTACTCAAACGCATCAACTTTTGTAGCCTTTAAAAGCGACAAAACACATTTCTTTGCCTCAGTTGGTGGCATGTTCTTTGGCAAGTGTGACTGAGGGGAAGGAATATTACACAGACACAGGACATGACAGGACAACCAACAACCACATTTTAAGATATCTGTAATATGTAAAAAAAATCCAGCTAAAGTATGTAAAAATCTACCTAAAACATAGGCCTGGTGACTAGTGCCAGGAAGTGGGTTTCTGCTCCTATACAGTTCTTAGAAAAATCACTGTGACTCCTTTGGACACACACAAATTGTACCCCAATAATAACACCATCAGAGCAATGTACCTTGCAAGGATGATGGTGCTTCGGAGATCTGCTAGTAGAGCAGAAGCAGGAAACCTTTTTCAGCCCACTATGCTTCCTTCTGGATATCATTCCAAGGGCCAGAGGCAAAAGGAGGTAGAGGAACTAATGTAATTTTTATCTTTGTACAGCTGACTAATTTGCACCCACACTGTTGCTCCTTCTGAACTCCATAGTTGTCAAGGCCGGAGAGAGACTGGTGAGCAAGCAGGCAAGTTGTAATCGTGAAGAGAAGAAGCAGGTCCAGGAGTCTCTTTTCACTGGGCCCCCTGCTGGAATGTGGACTATCACCAGAAGCCTGGCCATGCCCTGCTGACCCTTGATGAGAGCCTCATGTCAGTCACTCTGGGCAAGCGTCAGGTGACAGATGCATCTATTTGAGATGCCATGCATTCCGCTCTTAAATTTCCCTCTAATTCCTTTCCCTCTGCATAGTTCCATCGCTGAGAGTCACTTATAATTTTTGTTTGAACACTGCAAGTTCATGAAAGGGAAATCTTGTAGCTTTGTTAGCCCAAGGTTAGGCTTCGGAGAGGGAATGCAGATGGGCGCAATCCAAAAGCCTGAAGTACTTGGTCACATAAGACTTTGAGAGTGAAATACTGGGTCAAGTTCAAGGTGCTGATTTTGGCGTATAAAGCCCCAAACAGCTTGGCACTAGGATACTTGAAAGATAATCTCACCCCTTATATATCCGACTGATTGCTGTGCTCTACAGTTGAGGGCCTTCTGTAGATACCATCATATCAGGATGGCGATTCCACTATTATTTTCCCTTATAAATTGTTGTGAGTTTTGTGGGGAAGTTAGGCCAGGGATCAGCAAACTTTTTCAGCAGGGGACCGGTTCACTACCCCTCAGACCTTGTGGGGGGCCAGACTATATTTTGAAGGGGGGAAAATGAACTAATTCCTATGCTCCACAAATAACCCAGAGATGCATTTTAAATAAAAGGACACATTCTACTCATGTAAAAACACGCTGATTCCCATCCGCAGGCTGGATTTAGAAGGCGATTGGGCCGGATCCAGCCCCTGGGCCTTAGTTTGCCTACCCATGGGGTCCCCTGGAACATCTCATTGCTCTGAGTTTGGGATGGCATGCAACAATATGCATTTTTCTGCACATTTTCCCCAATATATGCATGTTTTACATATTATTTGGTTGGAGAACTGCACCAGAAAATTCGGAAAAGTGTGGATTTTGAAGGATAGCTGTGTTTCATTTCACAAACTAGTTTTCTTATTAGCTGCATTTCTGAGAAGAACAAGTGGGTTGAAATCTGTGATACAGTCAAAAGTAGCTGCCCCCCCCCCCATTTAAAAGCACTGTCACTTAACAGTTTGATTTCTTCATCAGCTTCTAATTGTGTGATTATTGTTTGGGGTGCCATTGCAGATTGCCAAGAGGTGCCATTCTTGGTTTAGTAAATGGGCTCTATAGTCAGAACACACTGTTGCTGCCATTTAAATGCCTTCAAAATGTCACTTCTGGTGTTACCCAAATAAAATAACAAAATCTTAATTTACTCATTAGTTTATCCTGCGATGTTTAAGTTGTCATTCACTTGGAGAATCACAGAATATACTGTCAGTAGATCCTCTTAATATTCTAATTCTTCAAATCATCTTCAGATCGCCTAAGGGCTGTCACGTGGAAGAGGGAGCAAGCTTGATTTCTGCTGCTACAAAGGGTAGGACTTAAACCAATAATAATAATAATAATAATAATAATAATAATAATAATAATAATAATTTGTTATTTATACCCTGCCCCTCTGGATTCAGATTGCAAGAAAGGTGATTCTGACTGCCTTAGGACCCTCCTGATGGCTTTAAAAGAGAATTTGATGATGATGATGATGATGATGATGATGATTTTATTAAAATTTGTATACCATCCTATGCCTATAGGTCTCAGGGCAGTTCACAACACAAGGTTGCAACATATGAAGCATAAAATACATAATAAAAGTAATCAAAACATTAAAAACATCAAAACAATCAGCAACACTAATGTATAGACACTCATAAACAATACATTACCCAACCAAAGCTCCTAAGCAAATACAAAAATCCACATTAACCTATAACATTTAACAATTTAAAACAACCCCACCCTCCAAATAAAATAGCACCCATACCCACCCAAGTTAAAAGCCCACCACCATTATAACAATAATTAAGGGAGGACAAGTCTATCCATGGCCACAATAGCTAGGTTCCATCTCCACCATCAGAGAGGCAGGGCTGTTGCGCTCATCCTGCTTCTAGTCAGCCACTGTGAGAGCCGGGATGCTAAACTAGATGGGTTGCGGGGTTGATCCAGCAGGCTCATCTTCATTTCCACCTCACTCAACTGCACATGCACACAGGAAGAGCCTGCTGGACCAGCCCAATGGCCCATCTAGTCTAGCATCCTGATCTCAACGTAGCCAACCACATGCCTGTTGGAAGCCTGCAAGGACATAATAATAATAACAACAACAACAACAACAGAGCCGGGCTCCGGGCAGCTAACACCAGTCAAAATTACAGTAAAAACATAATGGGGGAGGACCAATTTAAAATACAGGCTAAAATGCAATTTAAAATGCAGCCTCATTTTAAAAGTAGCCCATAGATCAAGCCCATAAGGGGAGGGCAACATAAGGGTCAGACTGAGTCCAAACCAAAGGCCAGGTGGAACAGCTCTGTCTTGCAGGCCTTGCAGAAAGATGTCAGGTCCCGCAGGGCCCTAGTCTCTTGTGACAAAGCTTTCCACCGAGTCGGGGCCAGTATCGAAAAGGCCCTGGCCCTAGTTGAGTCCAATCTAACCACCTTGTGACCTGGGACCTCCAAAATGTTGTCATTTGTGGATCTTAAGGTCCTCTGCGGGGCATACCAGGAGAGGTGGTCTCGTAGGTTCGTGGGTCCCAGGCCGCATAACATGAGCATAACAAGAGTCTGCCCATCTGTGATTCCCAGAAACAGATATTCAGAGGCATGCTGACTCTGACACACTTCTCCACTCATAGGTGATGAGAAGTTCCAGGGATTGCAGCCCTTTCCCAGGCTTCTTTTGTTTTATAAAGAGGCCCCTGGATGCTTCTTTAGAAGCATTATGCCGTTTTTTACTTTATTTATACACAAACAGAATGAGCACAGGTGGCAGAACAGGCCTTCACAACTCCTTCTGGATCTATTAAGCCTCTCCTGTCACACGAGACGAGTAAGTCGTTCCTGCTTGTATGTGTGCTTTCTAAAATCGGCACGAACACATAGAATTAAGGACAGCTCTCTCTTTCTCTACCTGCACATACATTACAAGCAATCTTCATTTGGGGGGGGCTCAGTTGCAACCTAAAATAAGATTTCTCCTGGCCAGAAGCTGTGTGCAACCGCTTTCTATTTTCTGCTTAGCTATTTTAAAACTTGGCTTAAACGTTAGGCAATCGGAAAGTTTAACATTTGTGTACATAAAAATTGGCACGTGCATCTCACCGGAGGGAACGGCAGGAACTTTTGCAGAGATGAGCGATGCTTCCAGATGTCACCCCCTTGTACTGACTTTTTGCAGAGAACTTCTTGTATCAGCGCAGAAGGCAGCTAGAAAACATGCAGCAGTCGCAAAATGAGATATGGCATATATGCCGAAAAGCAGGGCCCCTTGTAAATGATCTGCCACGCAATCAAGCCAGGAATATATATCAAGCCATCTCTGTTGTAAAACCTGCCTTGGAATGAAGTCGACTTTGGATGTGGTGTAACGGGTTGCGATTGCGATACGTTTTGCTATATTTCCACCCACCCAGCCCTCTGGGAACATGGATTACAACCATCTGTTGACATAGTTCAAATAGGGAAGCTTAGACGTTCTTCACCCCAACTCCATCTGACGTGTTTTCTTCTTTCTCCAAGTTTTCTCATATGCTCTTGGGGACTTTTTTTAGCAGGAATGGTTGGTGGGGGGAGGGCTACTCACCTAACCTCTGGTCACTGTTGCTGTGACTTACTGAAGCACTGGCAGAGGAAGGGGGTGCAAGGGGTGTGGTTTGCCTCAGGTGTCATCCCTGAGGGGGGTGACATTGCCGCGCCACACCCCTGGGACGCTCACCGCGGGCAGTGCCCCCTGGGACGATCGCTCCGCTCCCAGGGGCACAGCATGTGTGCCACTCCGGGTGCTGGAGCAGCTAGCTCCGCCTCTGTAGTGAGGTGGTAGTGAGGTTGGGGCCATAGCACGATATTGGCTCTGCCAGTGTGATGGCCTGGGATTCGGACTCGGAGGCTGAACCTGAGGAATCCCAGCCTCCACAGGATTCCCCACCTCCAGAACCAGCTGAGCCGGGGCTGGGGCTTGAGCCCGAAGGGTCCTCACCTGAGCTGGATCCTCAGATGCAGACATCAGCTGAGTCTGCTCTGGCTCCTGAGGTGATGGAGGACCCATTGCCTGCAGGTGCTCCACTCTCAGCCCCATCAGGGGAGGCTGAGGTTGCCTCTGGGTCCAATAACCCTCCAACCTTTCCTGAGCTGCAGAGGCTCAGGGCAGAGAGGAGGAGAGAACTAAGTTCCCACAGGAGGAGTGCTCCCCTCCAGGCCAGGTGAGGTGAGTCACCTGTGGACCAGGCTGCCCTATGCCTCGGGGCAGATAAAAGCCAGCCAGCCCCAGTCCCAAGTTGTGGAAGCAATGTTGCTGGTAGCCAGTTCCTGCCTGCACCCTGCCCTGCCGGATCTCCTGACCTCGCCCAACTCCCTGCCTTGGACCCAGTTTCAGCTTTGACGGATGTCCTCAATACTGCACCCTCGACCTCAGACTGGACTTGGACCATGCCTCATGGAAACCCATGGGACCAGTACAGCCAGTGTGTTTACACCGCATTACAGTCATACCTCGGGTTGAAGTAGCTTCAGGTTAAGTATTTCCGCATTGTGCTCCGCGGCGACCAGGAAGTAACGGAGCATGTTACTTCCGGGTTTTGCCACTCACGCATGCTTAGACGCTGAAAATGACATCACGCGCATGCGCGGAAGTGACGAATCGCGACCTGCGCAGTCACAGACGCGCAGTTGCAGGTTACCCTCTACTCAGGATGCGGACGGGGCTCCGGAACGGATCCCATTCGCATCCAGAGGTACCACTGTATTGTCACTGCATCTTCCTCTTCCCTTAGACCGGGAGACACAGCTGCTGCGAACCAACCTCCTCGATTTCTAATGAACATCAGGCACCAAAATGTACATCAGGCACCAAAATAACCACTCCAGGTGTGTAAAAGGGAATATAGTTGATCCTCTCCTCCCTTTAAGTCTCCACTCTCTGGTTCCGTGCATGACTCAGGATGGCAGTGAATCCAAGAGAACAGGACTATATATCACAATATTTGTATTGACTGAGATCTTAGACTTAATGTACTTATCGCTCCTGACTGTCCATTTGTTTTTTAGGGATGCACAACCTGTCAATTTCAGCTTCTCGTTTTCCCAGTCTTAAAATTTAGTTCTCCACGTATCCACATCAGTTCCTGATATATATCTGAAAGTCCTCCTGAAAATTTATCAAAATTTAAGTGAGAAATCTCTCTGAATATATACATCTGGTTGCGATTTCCTCTAATAGGCACTTTTTTTTTTGCAAAGCAGTTTCTCCTAATATGACACAAATTGGGAAGGTTTGCCTTCAAATGTGAACTTAATGCAGTTTCTCCCCCTTCCTGATTCCTAGATCAGGCACATGGTGGAATAATATTCTCCATGAGTAAATTGATGTTTCCCGATAGAGTTTGTTGGGATGCAGATGAACCTGTGGCCCAGAATCCACACAAAGGCTCCATCTTTATTTTATGCAGCCCCAGATGCCTCCTGAAATTTTATTTATTCATTTCTTCATAAAGATATTTGTATAACACTGTGTCCACACACACACACACACACACACACACACACACACACACACACCAAAGTGGTTCACAGCAATAAAAGCATTAAACCATTTAATAAAAACCATTTTAAAAAGTTAAAAACAGACAACAATTAACCATTGTGGAAGGATATATTCTTAACTGCTTGCACAGGTGTGGCAGAATGGAAGTTTTCATTTAAAAGTTGACACAGAAGGAGGCTGCTAAATCTCTGTTGGCAGAGCATTCCACAGAATTGGGCTAATGACCCCAAAGGCTCCCCCATCACATCAGCATTCCCTCCCTCCTGTTCATTTTCTCTTTATTTTTCCCTAGCTTTTAAAAGTGCCTCCCTGCCTCTTGCTTTGAAGTTTCAGAAAAACTGAGTATTTTCTATGGTTTTAACTTTAGAAAGGTGCTAACAAATAAAATGATTGACTGATTGATTGATTGATTGATTAACAAGATTTTATTTGATTAAAAAACTATTTTCCTGCTGTGTCTGTGTGTCTCTGTGGGTATATCCTTACAAGGCGATGCAGGTGGCGCTGTGGTCTAAACCACTGAGCCTCTTGGGCTTGCCAATCAGAAGGTTGGTGGTTCGAATTCCCGTGACAGGGTGAGCTCCCGTTGCTTTGTCCCAGCTCCTAGTGGTTCGAAAGCACACCAGAGCAAGTATATAAATAGGTACCGCTGTGGTGGGAAGGTAAACAGTGTTTCTGTGCCTTCTCATTTCCATCATGGTGTCCCGTTGCACCAGAAGCAGTTTAGTCATGCTGGCCACATGACCCGGAAAGCTGTCTGTGGACAAACGTCGCCTCCCTCAACCTGAAGCAAGATGAGTGCCACAACCCCATAGTCGCCCGTGACTGGACTTAACCATCCAGGGGTCCTTTACCTTACTTTTTTTACCTTATAGCCTTACAACATAACATGGTTGTGTACACCAGCAATAACAAGAAAATATGAAACACCATAAAAGCAGTATAAAATGATTAAAATGATCGGCTGATCATCAGCCTGCCTACATGAAGGTTTCATAGACTTAAGTCCTCTTTGTCAGGAGCATGAAGTAAAATCTTAGTTGGTGGGTATATAAAGGAGAAAATTATTGGTGGGCGTTGAATGGCAGTAAGATGCAAAAATTGCAGCCAGTGAGAAGTAGAGCTTAAATAGATGATAAATGAAAATAATTTTTACCTTTTCCAGTAGTGGGATGGTGATAACTCTCAGATTATACAGGGAACAAGAGACCTACACGTTGTAAGCCAAGAGAAACTGATTGCTATTGGAGATGCAGAGGTGATCCAATTTTCTAGGAAAGAATATTATACTCAAATGAAATGAATCATCTGTACAGAATGGCTAAATTTCAGAGTGATATTATCTTGATACAAGTCTGTAAACAGGCATGTGTTTGTAAGTTGCTTTGAGTCATTTTGATGAGCAAAGCAACAAAGAAAAAGGAGAAAAGGGGGAGAAAGAAGAAAAAGGAGGAGGAGGAGAATACCCAATATTGCTGAGATGATTGCAATAACACCTGTAGTGGGACAATTTGACAATGCTGTGCTTTTCTGTGCCTCTGCAGCCATTGGTGTTTGGGTCCCTTTTGGACAGATGTTTATGTGAGCCCTCAATACACACACACACACACACACACACACACACACACCTTTATGCTTGTGATGCAAGAATCTCCTCTGCTAAGTTTCATGCCCTATTATTTCCTATTGTTTTCCAATTACATTTTGCTACTTAACCTAAAGCTTAGTTTATGATATTTAACCCAGATCTTCCCCGTTAATCCTATTACGTATTATACAATTAAGCTGCAACATGAGCTCTAAGCCATATCAGCGGGAAACATTTTAACCCTTCAGATTAATAAGAGTGTAGCTTTTAAGACTTGGGGACGTGAAATGCGAAGCCCTGTTCAAAGGCTTTCTAATAACTAGTAAGGTTCCAACCTTACAATTAAATGTTGTCTTTATTGTCAAGGAGATGAGCTCTTTTGTGGGGAGGTTTGGATGTTTAACAGTGGTCTAAGATTAGCTACAGTAAGCTGCTCTATTAAATGCCACATAACAATTGCAACTTTTGCTGAAAGTGCATTTACTACATAGGTGCATCTACTGTTGTTGTTGTTGATTATGTTTTTACTATTACTGTTATTAAAGGTAAAGGGACCCCTGACCATTAGGTCCAGTCGTGACCGATTCTGGGGTTGCAGCACTCATCTCGCTTTATTGGCCGAGGGAGCCGGCGTACAGCTCATGTGGCCAGCATGACTAAGCCGCTTCTGGCAAACCAGAGCAGCGCACGGAAACACCGTTTACCTTCCCACCGGAGTGGTACCTATTTATCTACTTGCACTTTGACGTGCTTTCGAACTGCTAGGTTGGCAGGAGCAGGGACCGAGCAACAGGAGCTCACCCCATCGCGGGGATTCCAACCACCAACCTTCTGATTGGCAAGTCCTAGGTTTAACCCACAGCGCCACCTGCGTTATTACTATTTATCAAAATCTATCAAGACCTGCTCAATGAATGAATGGAGCTGGGTGAGTGGGAATGTATCCACGTCCCAGCTCCTGACAACCATGCAATAAGCCATGTGCTTGCATAGAGCAAGAGTACCCAACCTCATGTCCTCCAGATCCTATTGGCCTCTCTGCTCTTGTGCTTTAGTTATTGGAGTGTTGGACTAAGACCCTGAAGATCAGGGTTCGAATCCACACTCGGTCATAAAGCTCAGTGAGTGACCTTGGGCCAGTCACTGCCTCTCAGCCTAACCTACCCCACTGGCTTGTTGTAGGGATTAACTAAGGAGACGGAGAGCCATGTATGCTACTTTGAGCTCTCTGGAGGAAAATGGTGGGGTACAAGTAAATAAATAAGGTTCCACACTTATTAAGCAGGGATTCCAGCACTGGCTGCCAATTAGTTTCTGGGCTCCATTCAAAGTGCTGGTTTTGACCTGTAAAGCCTTAAATGGCTCAGGACTGCGATGCTTCAAGGACCGCTCCTCCCCATATGAAGTAACCCAGATGTTGCAATAATCACCTGAGGCTCTCCTCCAGAGGTCCAGAGGATGACAACACAAGAACAGACCTTGCCTGTGGTGGTTCCCCGTTTGTGGAATGCTCTCCCCAGAAAGGCTCGCCTGGTGCCTTCATTACATATCTTTAGGCACCGGTTGAAAACATTTCTCTATAACCAGGCTTTGGTTGAATAACATTCTATGTCCTTTTAGGAGGCATACAAATAATAAAATATTATTATAGTATTATTGTTGTGGGAAGGGAGTTATTGGTTTGTGTTTGTGACGTATTTTGTGTTCTCATTTTGTATTTTTATGTTGTGAACCACCCTAGGATCTTCAGATGAAGGGCAGTAAACAAATTGGATACAATAATAATAATAACCATAATAATAATAGAATCTGAGGCAAAGAGACCTGATTTTTGTCAGGACCATGACCAGGTGGTTGAGTGGGAGGGAAACATTCTCTTCACATACCCTGCAGCTCTGTTGCTGCTTGGATCTCTGCAGCTGCTCTTTTACATTTTAAAAGACATGAACATTAATTGCATTCCCCCAATTAACCTCATGTCTACTTCAGGATTTTTCCTGCTGCTTGCTGCTAAGAATACACACACATTTGTGAATCAGAGGTTGGAAGTCTGTTCCCGACGGAAGATCATGCTAGGAACCGATCGTGAACTGAAGGGAGAAGGCTAATTTGCCGATTTGCCAATCACTTTAAACAGAATAATAGAATTGTAGAGTTGAAAGGGATCCTGAGGGTCATCTAGGCCAACCCCCTGCAATGCGGGAATCTTAACTAAAGCAATGATGTCAGGTGGCCAGCCAGCCTCTTCTTAAAAGCCTCCAAGGAGGGAGAGTGAGAAATGAATACATTCATAGTTTTGACCAGTGGTAGAGCATCTGATTTGAGGCAGAAGGTCCCAGCTTCAGTCTCCACCTTCTCCAGTTGTGGTTGGGAGAAATCCTGAAGGGCCGCTGCCAGTCAGTGTAAGCCGTAATGAGCTAGATGGAGCCGTGGTCTGACTCGAGATAAGGCAGCTACCTATGCTCTTATCTGTCCTGCTGTACAGGTGCTTTCATCTGGTTAAAGCCCTGGAATTTTCAGCCTGTTGCAAATGGTCAAGAGCCTTGCTTGTTTTTATTTTTTGAAATCTTTCTTATTTCGTTTTACAAATACAAAGTTATAAAAACCTAAATATCTATCCATATACAGAGATTCCTCCAAATCTTGGGACCTCCCCCACCCCCTCCTTGGGGTCCCATTTTGAACATTTAGAACTGCATATTCTTCCATACTCTTTTATATCAGTCCATATTATCCGTGGTGATTGTTAAACTACAGGTGAAATCAAAATCCTGCCAATGTTTCCATCTGCTTCAGCATAGTCCATCAGCTTGGTTTGCCATTCCTCTCTGGCAGGTACCTTGTCTTCTTTCCATCTGTACTTCTTATTTTTATTTAAAATCTGGTTTAACCTTTATCTGAATATTAGTTTTATTAATCTGAATATTAATTTTATTAATATTCAGATAAAGGTTAAACCGGATTCTGCAAAATGCAATTTTATCAAACAATAGACATAGTCCATATACAATTATAGATCACTGTTGAACAAATACAGACATCAAATAAAAACCAGACTAAATAAACCGCAGGTATGTGAATGCATGGAAGGTAGTGACTATTTAAACAAGAGAAGGTTGCAAAACATGAACTCTATTATACCAAAGGAAAGGAATTAGCAGGGGTCAGTAAACTTTTTCAGCAGGGGACTGGTCCACTGTCCCTCAGACCTGGACTATATTTTGAAAAGAAAAAAAAAGAATGTATTCCTATGCCCCACAAACAACCCAGAGATGCATTTTAAATAAAAGCACACATTCTACCATAGCTGTCAACCTTCCCTCCCTCCCCCCCCCCCTTATTCCAGCGCTGTTTCCCGCTGCTTCCCGGATTGTTAGATATCCCGTAGACTGTCCCCGGGACAGGTGAGGCTGCTGATCCCTTATTTTCAAATCTGAAAGTTGACAGCTATGCATTCTACTCATGTAAAAACACCAGGCAGGCCCCACAAATAACCCAGAGATGCATTATAAATAAAGGACACTTTCTACTCATGTAAGAACATGCTGATTCCTGGACCATCCGCGGGCCGGATTTAGAAGGCAATTGGGCCGGATTTGGCCCCCGGGCCTTAGTTTGCCTACCCATGAATTAAAGCAGTGGTGTCCAAACTTTTATCAAAGAGGGCCAGATTTGATGAAGTGAAGGGCTGTGAGGGCCGACCAAAGGGCCAACAAAAGTTGTTAACATTTTTTTAGGGTTGAAGTTATTGATAAACTGGAGATAAACTGCCGCAGGGGCCAGATTAAACCGGCGGGCAGGCTGGATTAGGCCCCCAAAATGGACTTTGGACATGCCTGAATTAAAGTATTCAAATACCCTGTGTCACTATATTCATTCATCAGTCATATTCATTGATAAGCCAAGGGGCCATGTCCGTCCTTGCTTACAAATGAAATAAAGTCAGACCAAAACGATACAAAATTGACCTTTATATTCTTTTTATATTCTAAGAGTCATGTACCACTTAGCTGCTGCATTATGAAAAGGGGGTAGCAGCAGCTACCCCCCCCCCCACCACACACACATTGTTGGTGAAGTATCTTAAGTTATGTTAATGTCTTCACAAACCATAGAGGCCCAAAACAAAATGCATTCCTATATCTGCTTACCTGTATGAAGCTCCATTGAGCTTGGCGGCGCTTACCTCTGAGTAGACATGTACTGGGTTACACTGCAAGACAGTCTTTGAGGACACAGTTATGCTTTTAAATGCCGTTTCGCAAATCACGAGGGCCAAAAACTTGCTTTTAAACATAAAGTGTTCACAATTGGAATATAAGGAACTGTGCCCAGTGGCGAGGTTACCCCTGCCTTGGTTTGGTAATCGCCTATCATCCTGCCCCCACCCATGTTAATAAATAATCACATGATGGGAATTTTGTGCTTAGATTTGGACTCCTTGCTGAATAAAATCACCTGAAGGCTGTGAGTCATGAAGGATGCTCCCTGCAAGGCTTTTTTCCCACCTGGCCAAGGGGGCGAGATCCAGACTCAACAGCTCTATTAAAGAGGCTCCAGAGGGACATTGCTATGCCTGGCAACAAATCCTAATTATTGGATTCTTTTGCCCCATCTTTTTGTGCCTGCCAAACAGCCGTGTCATGCTTATAATATTTTATTCTCTTGTTAATTATGCTGTATTAAATGTGCATTTTATATTTGCAATGTTTTCTTTTGAAATGTTTAAGATTTTGTGTTATTTTTTGGTTAACTTTGTTTGTGTTAAATGTGTATTCTGTAGTTGACCTGCTTTGTAATGCTTTATTCTGAAATCTTTGAGATGGTATGTTGGTTTCCTGTGAATTGTGTTGCTTTGACTGCGTGCTTTATATTTGACTTCCTTCAGAAATGTTTGATTCTGCATTGTTTTATTGATGTTTGATATGCAGTAAACCGCCTTGAGATTTTTCTGAAAAATATAAAGCGGTATAGAAATGAAATAATAAATAATAATAATAATAAAAGATTCATGCCATTCATTAGAGAGAATTATCTGCAGTCATTAATACTTTTGCCATTAATCATTTGGAACAAACGGAGGCAGCAAATGTTCTCACTTTTGAATGTTTCTGGGAATTCTAAAACTAGCATATTAAAATCACAGATTGCATATTTATCGGTGACCTGAGTGCACCGTAAGCATGGAATTATTCCTTAAGTCTGGTAATAGTGATTCTCTCTCTGGTCAGCAATATGGAGCGCCTTCAGTTTGTGTTGCTTCATCTTTCAAGTGTCACCTTTTGGTTCCACAACCTGATTTTTATGGGGGTGGAGAATAAGAAAAGGGCTTCTATACAGAGAGACAGAGAGGCTGTAATTATGAATGTATTAAGTTTGATAATAAAGTCTCCAAACTCATTAAAAAAGAGTTGCCGTGGCAACCTGAACAACAGATCCCCACCCACATTACATCTAGCTAATAATGTGCAAAGGATGTTTCTGGAGGAGGAATGTAAGTTAAATGAAAAGGAGAAAACTGGTACTAGCTTCCTAGGCTGCTATTTTTACTCAAGGTCCTTAATAATAGCATGTTGTCCCTGTTTAATAAAATAAAATAAAATGGCATGTATGGGGAATGAAGAAAATAAATATGGCCATGTATTTGTTTGTCTCAATTATCAATCTTTGTGTTTTGATTCTCTTTTTGTAAGTGATTATTACAGGGTTTCAAAAAAAAAAGCTTTCATTTTCAAAAGCCGAAGGAATTTTTTGGCAAACAAGATTCTGCCCCCACCCCCCTAAAATTAAAATAAAATAAAATAAGAAAAGCATTCTAACTGCATATGAAAGTTCGGGCAGCCTAATCTTCTTTCTCCTGCTAGGCTGGCTATTATTTATTGATTTATTGATTTATTCACCACTTAATGCCAAAATGGCTTCCAAGCATAGCTGTCAACTTACAGATTTGAAAATAAGGGACCAGCAGCCTTGAAAATAAGGGACCAGTCGCCAAAATAAGGGACCTGCAGCCTCACCTGTTCCAGGCACTCCAGTCTTCCTGTCCTCCTGCAGTCTGGTCAAACTCATGCTGGTAGCTTCGAGAACACTGTCCAACCAACTTTGTAACCAGAGGTTCAACTGAATAGACTCTGAATCACATGCACCACAAGGCCTATGCAGCCTCAACTTAACATGGCTCCCCAGCCTGGCTTTGCACTGCAAAGTTTGCAGCAGCACGTGCAACAAAATGGCGTCCAGCATTCAAAAACCCCCTCAGCTTGCATTAACTAGCCACACACAAGGCATGCAAGCTCCACCCCCCAGTTGTTCTTAGACTTCTTATTGGGTGAGCAACACAGCCAAGCAACCCAGTTGGAGCCTCCCTCCTCCCTGGCCGGCAGGGAGGGAGGGAGAGGAGCTGCTTCCTTTGAAATTTAAGGGAATCATTTAAGGGACATTTAAGGGACATCCATCAATAAGGGACAGCAGCGGGACATGGCCCTAGAATAAGGGACTGTCCCTTCAAATAAGGGACACTTGACAGCTATGCTTCCAAGTCATTTGCAAAGTATGAAAGCCAGTCATGCAAACATTAAAATATAAACATCCATAATGAAATGAAATTCAGCGACTGCATCATGGCTCTGCCAGTGCTACTTTAGTGCAGATGCCATCTCATTTCTCTTCCCAGCAGAAAGTAGGAACCAAAACAATATTGGTAGTAGAAATAGTTACAGGTAGGTAGCCGTGTTGGTCTGTCGTATTCGAAACAAAATAATAAATAATAATAATAATTCCTTCCAGTAGCACCTTAGAGACCAACTAAGTTTGTTATTAGTATGAGCTTTCATGTGCTACTGGAAGGTATTTTTTTATTATTTTGGTAGTAGAAATGTTAGACAATGTAGCTGCGGATGTTGTGGATTAAATTTGTGTCCTGCCAAAGGAGGCCAGGGCAGGGTGGCAAGCAATAAAACAATAGAAACATTTAAAAAATCAAAACAGATGCAGACTAGATCCTGTCTAACTTTTAACGGGGGGGGGGGGGATTTTGATGGGTGGGTGCCATAACATTAAAGCCTTGATTCCTACCTTGTGTGGAATGGACTTCCTGATAAGAAGGTATCTAAACATGGCCCTCAGTTGCAGAGTGCAGTGATTTGATTGGTAGGGTTGCCATGTGACCTCTTTTTCCAGGACACGTCCTGTTCTCAATACATGCTTATATTAATTGATATCTACTTTGGGGGAGGATGCGAGTTCTGCATTTTTTATATATATGATTGATAATTCCATGAAGATCTGTCTTCCTCGGTCTAGTGTTTGAGGTGCTTTCTTGTCTTCTTTGCATCTTACTTTTGGTTTGGTTTACTTCTATTACAATCGAAATATAATTACAAAAACACAGTTTACTTCTATTACAATTAAATTAAAATATAATTACAAAACACAGTGAAAAATCACAGGGAGATTTTCGATGTACACCTAAAATGTAAAGTGTCTGGGACAGGCGCAGGGTGTCAGGTTTGGTGCCCTGGTTGTAGTCTATGCATCTGACAAATTCTTGTGCACCTGTGCAAAGCTGGTTGCCAGAGACTCTGATGAGCAAAAGCAGATCTCTGCTCTCCCATCAGCTCTGCCAAATGTCTCAGATACTGGAGACACGTTTTCTTCTCTTTCTTAGAAACCTTTGTGCCATTCTGCCTCCTCTTCAAAGTACAGAACATTCGCAATGCAGCGCTGATTAATTAGAATCGGTGATCTTGAAAATCATAATGAGGAGACTGTAGGCTGCAAGGCTGAAAACGCATTCTTCCCAAATGCCCCTTACTTTCACAAGGATTAATCACACAGAGGCTACATGGCTGGAAGCAGACAGACTGTATCTTAAATATGTTACAGGGAGGGGAAAACCTGAATACAAGACTCTTCTACATTTGGCTCATAGGATAAGCAGGGGAGTCAGTGCAAAAGGCCGACTACCTGCCAGTGAACATAAGAAGCTTGGTTTCCACTTCTGTGTTGGCGGGGGGTGTCAAAAGAGGGCATCAGTTTCCATAAAATGTGTATATTCAAATGCAGAAATAATAAAATGGGAATTCAATCATTAAAGTGGCCTGTGTTCCTGCACAATCTGCTGTCGATGCCGGGGTGGAGGAAGGGGCATGTGGTGGGGGCGGGTCGCCCCAGGTGTCACCACTGAGGGTGGGGGGTCACAAAATGTCGGGTGGCACTCACTGCGGGGCCTGCAGCACGCCCAGGCCACGCATCTCTCCTGGGTGTGACGCAGTGGCTTGGGCGACCACAAGCTCTGTGCTGCCCCAAACAGTCCACCCGCCACCTCCCCCTCAGCTGTAGGTTGGCTGAGAGGGAGGAGGCAGGCAGATTCCTCAGAAGTCCCACAGAACGTCCTGCCCTGGTTGGCCCTGCCCTGATGTTGGCTGGCCCCGCCCCTGGGCGCAGGGCACGCACGCCACTCCAGGCACCTGATTGGCTTGCTCCGCCACTGTGTAGATGGGCAACTTCAAGGTCCCTGCTGCTCTCCTTTTTTTATCATCCTTTAAAAGGGACTTAGAGCAGGCAGAAACAGAGGACTGTTCTCTGCAAAGTAGGAAACCTGGCCAACCTGAGAGAAGGGCCGATTAACACTCTGTCCTATTCAGGTGGATGGTGTGTGGCTGTGGTTGTGGAGTTCACAGATGCTTGGCTGTTTGAGTTCTTGGTGTCCATATCGATGTGAAATTTGGCAGCAGTGGCTTCAGGTAGTTCAGCTTAGGGCCAGGTGATTAGCTAGAGGTGAGATGTAGTAGGTGAGAAAACAGCCAGGGAAACTTGGGACTCTCTAGCAAGTTTTGTGTGCCAGGAATGTTGAGAAGGAGGCCTCCACTCACTGCTTTCTCAATGTTAACAGTGCACGAGGGCATCGTGGGAAAGGCAGAGCACAAGCAACAAGCCCCAGGTTAAATTCCTGGCATCTCAAGGTAGGGCTGCGAAAGGCCCCTCTCGGAAACCCTAGAGAATCTTAAATGCTTCCAGTCTGTGTAGACAATACTGAGTTAGATAGACCAATGGCGTGATTTGGTATGTCAAATTTCTATGCTCCAGTTCTACGGAATGTTCACAAAGAGTCAACCTCTTTTGGGCACAATGTTTTTGCATTCCTAGGGGGAGCATGATGGCCAGGGCTAGGGAAAACGGTTGCCTTCCAGTGCATGACAATAACGGGGAGCGCTCTCCTGCCACTTCCTTTCCCACAAGCTGAAGCCAGCTCCTGGATGGTCCAAGTGCACGGTAGTTAACTTTGTTGACATCAGGAATTTGCTGATTCCTGAAATACCCCACCATCACCCCACTAGGCTCTTGAGTGAATGCAATCTCTTTTCTTACCACTTTAGCTTGCAAGGGGAAGAAGACTGCTTCTTAAACAGTTTCAGTACTATGATAAAACTTTAACCATCTCCTCCTTATCCACACACCAGGATGAAAAGCCAGATTAATCAACAAAAGGCAATATGCCTTGTGGCTCATCCCCCAAACTGGCCCATCAGTGGAAAGGAGCAACAGAATGTTGTTTGCTCCATGTGACAGCAAGTTGGGCTGGGCATTACATGGGTGATTTGTACACCTCCTTCTTTTCTCCTGAGCTCCAATCCCAAGTTCCTCTTTTATGGCAAACTATTGTTGTTGTGCCAGAACTACAGAAAACCACTATTTGCACCATTTGGATGGAATGGAAAACTCTGGTTTTCCGCTAGACAAGAAATCTTTCCATAAGAGAGGAAGAGGAAGTCCATATAGTTCACTTGTATGATATATCTGTAGAAGACCCATGTCTGGATGGCAGCTTTTGGCACTGTCAATTCTTTTTTGCAATAATGTGACCTCAAATTCAGTGGTGGAATTTTCCATCCATGCTCGCTGTACTACTCCCTATTTGGACAAGTGATGCACTGAATCAGCAAGCTGTACACTCAAGAAGTGCATTTGAGGAGAAACCCTAGCTCAATGATAGAGCTTAAACTCTTGGCATCTCCAGTTTAAAGGATTAGGTAGAGGATAACGAAAAAGACCTCTGCTCAAGACCCAAAAGAGCTGCTGCTACCAATCAGAGCAGAAAATATCGAGTTAGAAGAACAAAGAGTCGGACCTGGCTTAAGACAGCTTCCTAGGAAATTTCCCATCTGGAATTGCCTGTTGCACAGCTTCCAGACAAACACATACTACCCAGAACCCATGAGGCCAATTATTTTCAATACTCCCTGCTTCTCCTTTCACCTGTTTTAAGCCAGGGCTTCCTATTTGTAGCAAAACTGAAAATTTTGGAGTGGAAAACATAGTAGGGTTGGTGTGTGTGTGTCTTTTTCTCTGCCCAGAATAATCTTTGCTCAGGGGAAAAAGTTAGATAACTGAACAACTAATTAACAGGAGAAGGCAACGAAAGTAAATATTGACCTAAGGAAGTTGCTGTCTGCATCATCAACAACAGAAGCTGCTTCACCTTGAATCCAGGGGCAAAACTAGGCTTTATTTCATCTGGGTCAAAGACTCAGTTTGGCACACACACCCATGCACATTTGTGGTGGACATGCCAGCTACCATCAAGAATGCCATAGTCCTCAAGTGTGGACATCCGTTTGTAAACAAACTCTATTTCCAGTTCTGCAAATGCACATAGCCAATATTTGTTTACACCCAACAAAGATTCTAAAGTAAAAAAAAAGTCTCTAGTATAACTAATGATATTTCACAAGACTATTATGGACAACAGGATAGGTGAGTATCTTGTTTATTTCTAAACAATAAACAATGTCTGTTGGTAAGCATATTAATGATGCTTTGAATGGCTTAGTGTTGCCCCACCATCTGTTGCCTCCAGGTTTTTACATGGATATATTGGTCCCCATCCTGTGCTACTAATTATTAGGACACCATTCTTGGCTGTGCCAGGAAAGGTTGACATATTGTGTTTATCCAGGATGTTTTTGGTAAAGTGTGGAATAATTATGTCGACAATACATTGGCCCAATTGAGGAAATGTTTCCTGTCCAAATTCAGTCAGCTGTAATTGTTGAAGAAAGGAAAAGGGCAGCACCTTATTCAAGTTCTTTTTGTTATATGGCTTCATGGCAGAAAATGCCGTTTGCAAACCATTCCAAACCAGTAGCAGAAGCTACTTGGATTCAACACATTACCAAATTTTAATTAATTGCTAATTAAATGAACACATTAAGAGCTGCCACAGAGAATGCCCTTTCCTGGGCTTCACACTGACATCTCAATAAACCGGGGCAACTAGAACTACCAAGAGGGCTCCCTCTGCTGATATTAACACCCAAAATGGCCAGTAGGGAAGGAGGCAATTTTTAATACATTTATCTTTATTAAAGATTTATTTATCATTTATATTTCTTAATCATCTATTAACCAAGTCCTCTAGGTGGTGCGCAACAATTCAACCACAAAATGGAAATGCAGTAACCTATTGAATATACCAGCACTAAAAAAGATAAAGAAAAACCGCTAATAAATTAAGGCCCTGCAATACATCCATAAAGTAAACACAAATGATTGTTCAAACCCTGTCAGAGTTCAGAGGTTAATTTGTTTGCTAATAGAAACATGGACATGATACGTATGTGATTGCTATTTAAATGTTGTTAGTTGTCTTTTAAATTGTTCTTTAAAGTTTTAAATGTATATTGTATTGAATAAATAAATAAATATGCATTGTATCTGAAAAGTTTTAAATATGCTTTTAACATTTTGATGTTTCCCACCTTGGGAAGGGCAGGATAAATAAATATATGAATGAATAAATGCTGCTTTTCAACGCCGTAATACAGCACATTGAAATTCTGAACTTGAACAGTCAAGTACAAAGTTGTATTATGTTGCTGCTACTTTTCATAGTGTTAACAGTATGCATTCACTCACAAGCGGACACCAGATACATGCCCAGCCATCAGCCATGAGCTCAAACCGAAAACCAGGGTAGCACCTCTGCTCTGTGCTGGCAAGCAAAATCAAAGCCTCCCTTTCTTGTCTCAGCCTAACTGGAATGAAATGTTCTGTGTGGAGCAATCATTTCTGTTCTACTCATCTGCGCAGGAAACAGTATGAACTGTCGCAGCTTTTTATGACACAGTTTGTACTCCGCTACAGCAAGTCACCAGACAAGAGTATCACTTTCTGTGTGGGAGAGAAAAGCCTCATTGAACTGGGCGTTAGCCTGAACACGGCCTGAAACAACAGGGCCTGAGACCACAAACCTGTCAGCCAGAATGCAAATGAACCGGGGTGACAAGAAAGCCACTTTCCATGGTGAAGGAGTTGGGCTTCCAAGAGAAGAATTGTGAATGCGCTGCCTCTTGGTTCATGGCATGCCGGCTGGCAGTAACGGTTAGGTCTGAACAGCCGTCTCTTCCCAGTTGTCAACAGCAGCAGCAAAAAGAGTGATTGTCCAAAGGGATGAGATCTTTTTCAGTCTTAGGCCACATTCACACCATAGCACTATGATGCCACTTTTCATGGCTTCCCCCAAGGAATTCTGGGAGCTGTGATTTGTGAAGGGTGCTGAGAGTTGTGAGGAGACCCTTCACAGAGCTCCAGCGAACTCTGGAAACAGTACTGTGAGAAGAAAGTAAGGCCCCCATGGGGGGGGGGGCATGATTGCTTAAAGATCACACTGCTTTGAATGTATGGTGTGGCTTATTGCCTTAATTAACTGACTATAACATTGTTCTCAGGCTATTTAATGATCAGATTTGGTACTGGGATGTCAGTCTACTAGATTTAGCAGTGATTACTTCCAGGTAAATGAGCGTCAGATTGCAGACTTGGCAGATATTACACATGCCAAACGAAATTTTGTCGTCGTTCTTGATAGCAGCTTTTCAATCATACGGCCTGCAGAATAAGCCTGTCATGAACAGGGACAGACAGATGGCAGTTCAGGGTCTACTGCTAGATCTCTGGAAGATCTGAAGTAGATCAGCTAGGAATTCTAACTCTCAATTGTTTAACAATGGTGGCAACAGTTACTACAGGAGCCCAGATTTAACACAGTCTATAGCACAGTAGAACAAAGGTCCGTATAGTTAAAGCTATGGTTTTCCCAGTAGCAATGTATGGAAGTGAGAGCTGGACCATAAAGAAGGCTGATTGCCAAAGAATTGATGCTTTTGAATTATGGTGCTGGAGGAGACTCTTGAGAGTCCCATGGACTGCAAGAAGATCAAACCAATCCATTCTTAAGGAAATCAGCCCTGAGTGCTCACTGGAAGGACAGGTCATGAAGCTGAGGCTCCAATACTTTGACCACCTCATGAAAAGAGAAGACTCCCTGGAAAAGACCCTGATGTTGGGAAGGATTGAGGGCACAAGGAGAAGGGGACGACAGAGGACGAGATGGTTGGACAGTGTTCTTGACAGCATGAGTTTGACCAAACTGCGGGAGGCAGTGGAAGACTGGAGTACCTGGCGTGCTCTGGTCCATGGGGTCACGAAGAGTCGCACACGACTAAACGACTAAACAACAACAATAGCACAGTAGAACCTCAGTTTCTGAACGTAATCTGTCTTGGAAGACCGTTTGACTTCTGAAACATTTGAAAACCGAGGATCAATGGGCAGTCAGCAAAATCCATCGAAAAAATGGAGAAAAACGCCTCAGAAGCTGTTTGACTTCTGAGGCGCGTTCAAAAAAGGAAGCAATAACTTCTGGGGTTTTGGCATTTGGGTTCCAAATCGTTCAGCTTCCAAGACGCTCGAAAACCGAGGTTTCACTGGATTAGGTCGTTGGGTTGGGGATTAGTATCACAGTGAGTAGAAAAAGCAGAAGTCACAGCAACATCTGCAGACACCAAAACTTGACCTTTTCCGACCAAACTTTTTTTTTTTTTTTGAAGTGACACAATATGCAGCTTTGCAATATGTTGCTGATAAAGGCTGGTGCTTCGAATATTAATATTCCTCCCTCTGCTCAACTCCCAGCTTTGTTTACTGCTGGATACGGAGATGCACCATGAATCGCAGATGTGTTCAGCTAAAGATTCTCATCCAATAGAGTAGGGACAGGGAATCTTCTGCTCTGCTGAGGGTCACAGACGCGGCATGTCAGTGTAATGAGTAGGGAACCCCCATGCAAATGGAACTTGGAAAAGCATGGGATTTGGGGACACACTCCTGTTCCCCCCTCCTCCAGGCATTCACTCGAACAAAGGATGGCTCTCTGCACAATGCTCCTTTCCTGCTTGCTAAAGCACAAACTGACACAGCAAGAGTATATTTCGCTCCTTGATACTACAGCGATACTGAAACTACCCAAGCCTACAACTGATATCTGGGAATTATTTTGCTATTTCTGTATAGTACTGCATGTACTGTACTACTGACAAGCTGAGCACACCTACACACATCCTGTTTACACTGAGAGCAGGATGATTTCTTCCACAACAACCCCCCCCCTTCTTTCTTTTGAGTTGCAGGACAATTCTTACACTACAGTTTTAAGATATAGGCATTGACTGACAAAGCTGACATCCTGCACCGGGTGCAAACACCAAGCCAAGTCACACGATGCACATTTTTGTCCGTATGAGTTGGATTGCTTGCTTGAAGAAATATAATGTGTAATTCAGCTTTTGGGTCTCTCATAAGACCAGGGCTTATTTTCAGCTGGAAAGCTCCAGAACTCAGTTCTGGCACCTCTTAGGTGGGTGCCATTGCCATTATAAGAGAACAAGGGAGGCATTCAAAATGGGTTCCGGCACCCCTTTTCTAGAAAAATAGCACTGCATAAGACCTTCAGTATACCTGAAGGAGTGTCTCCACCCCCATCATTCTGCCCGGATGCTGAGGTCCAGTGCCGAGGGCCTTCTGGCGGTTCCCTCATTGCGAGAAGCAAAGCTACAGGGAACCAGGCAGAGGGCCTTCTTGGTAGTGGCGCCCGCCCTGTGGAACGCCCTTCCAGCAGATGTCAAAGCGATAAACAACTACCTGACATTCAGAAGACATCTTAAGGCAGCCCTGTTCAGGGAAGTTTTTAACGTGTGATATTTTATTGTATTTTTGGTTTTTATGGAAGCCGCCCAGAGTGGCTGGGGAGGCCCAGCCAGATGGGCGGGGTATAAATAATAAATTATTATTATTACTATTATTATTATTATTATTATTATTATTATTATTATTATTATTATTATCAGAAGAGTTCTTCTGGACCAGACCAAAGGTTCACTCACTCCTGCATACAGTGGTACCCCTGGTTGAGTACAGGATCCATTCCGGAGGCCCGTTCACAACATGAAAGGAACGCAATCTGCAGCGGCGCATCTGCGCACACATGGGTTGCGATTCGCCGTGTCTGTGCATGTGCGTGAAGTCATTTTGTGCGGTTCTGCGCATGCACAAGCGGCAAAACCCGGAAGTAACCCTTTCTGGTACTTCCGGGTCACCGCGGGATGCAACATGAAAAAACGTAACATGAAGCAAAGTTAACATGAGGTATGACTGTATTTTTTCCCACAGTGGCCAATGAGATGCCTCTAGAAATCCCGCAATGATGAGCATGAGTCATTTTTTATACATTTTAAACTGACAAGCCATGAACTAAAGCTGTATTATTATTATTATTATTATTATTATTATTATTATTATTATTTTATTTTATTTTATTTTATTTGTTTGTTACATCTGTATAACACCTTTTATTTCAAGGAGCTCAATACAAAGTACACGGTTCTTTTCTTCCCCGTTTTATTCTCACAACAACCCTGTGAGGTAGGTTAGGATGAGAGACAGTGACTGGCCCAAGGTCATCCAGTGAGCTTCAAGGCTCAGTGGGGATTTGAACCTTCATCTCCCTGGTCCTAATCCAGCACTCTAACCATTATGCCACACTGGCTCCTCTTATGACACCCAGATAGCAATTTTTACGTAAATGCAATGTCCTTGAATGCATCGTGATTTGAGCTGAGAGAAAAAAATAAAATCCCTTGTTTCAAATCAATCGCAGGTGTGCCAAAAGAAAAAGGCAGAACTTATCTGTATAGCTAATTCTGAATGACAAATTTTCTATCATAAAGTGTTTTTGTAAAAATAAATAAATCCTTGGCTCGTGTATTAATTACCACCGTCTCTTTTGTTGCTGTGCTGAGAAATATTTTTAACCTGAATACACACGCTGTGCAAATGAGATTTCAATGTCATCCTTGATTACCCAGCCATGTATGTGACATATTAAGTTGATTTTTATTTATGTATCGAGTATAATGAGCTATTTTATTTTATGGAAATGGCAGCAACATGATTCTTTCATTATCACACATACAAAGAAAAATAAAGAAGAAGACGCAAATGAGGGCAGAAGATTGCGATCATAATATAATGAAGTGTTACTGTGACTATGTTACGAATCAAAGCCAAGGTAAAGCTTTGTGGTTTCTAAAGAACAAATTGATTTCATCAGCGCGGGGACCATACGAAGCTTCCTTACACTGACCCAGACCATTGGCTCATGTACATGAGTATTGTCTGTACCGACTAGCAGGGGCTCTCTAGACAGGATTTGAACCCAGGAGCTTCTGAACGCAAAGCCCATGCTCTGCTACTGAGTTACGGCCCTCCCCCTTGAAGAAACATACAAGTTTCCCCCCTCATGTGAACCGGAAAAAAATGACAATCTAGGAGGACTCTCATTACGTTCAACCACCTGGTGGACTATAAGAGAAGCCCTTCCCTAGCTACTTTCTTGTGTTGAGTTTCCAATCTTTTGCTGCTCCCAACATTGCAATGTCTACAGACAACTCCCAGTACAATGTCCCATCAATATGCTAATAGCATAACTAGGACACAACATCCAAGACACTAACAAGGGGAAACGTGAGTCAAATGAGTGATGCGGCAGCAGAAAAAGGGGATGCCACGTCCAGTGTGCAGAGGAAGGCAACCAATCTTGGGGCTGGAAACCAAGCGTTATGAAGAATGGTTGAAGGAACGTTCTTTCATATGTGGTGGACCTGTAGAAGAGTATTGGGAAATAATCCATAATGAATTGATAAACATGTTTAAAAGTACCTTTCAAAAAAAACAACCCAGAGTCCTTTTTGTTGGGGATAATTCAGATGGAAATTCCCAGGTGTCAAAAAAGGTTATTTATGTATGCCACTACCGCAGCCCGTGTTTTGTTAGCCCCAAAATGGAAAACGAGTGAGGTCCCAACCAAAGAAGAGTGGCAACTTAAACTGATGGAATATGTGCAGCTTGCGGACCTAACATGTAGAATAAGAGAACAAGAAAAACATAGAGAAGATTGGAAAATGTTTATTGAATATATGGAGGGAAATTGTGTACACTTGAAAACGTTGGCAGCCTTAAGATAAAGTCAACAGTGTAAACAAGTTTTGATAGATATAATAATGGAATACTGAATGGTTTAATTTATGTAAAATATGCAGGGATTTGTGATATACAAAACAAACCATGGAAAGGGGAGAAGGGAAGTCACTGACATTTTAAGGTTGTTTAAATGAATATAATATATATATATATTATATTCTGTTTAAAATTTAGAATATATATAAAAAATGGTTGAAGAAGCTGGGTCTGCTTAGCCTGGAAAAGAGGAGACTGAGAGAGATATGAGAGCCATCATCCAATATCTCAAGGGCCCTCCCATGGAAAATGAAGCAAGCTTGTTTTCTTCTGCTCTGGTGGGTAGGACCTGAGCCAATGGATTCAAAGGGACTAGCCTCTTTTAAAAAAAAAAAAATTAAAAAGATTTTCTCGTGTAACAATTTTTTTAAACAACAACAGCATCACCATCATATAATACAGTACTATTACAATAAAGTATTTTTTTTATTAAAAAAAGTCAGATGAAATCTAACACACTATACAGCCACAGGGATCTTAATATATAACAACAAGTACTGAGGGGGGAGGGATCTGATTATAAAATAAAAATAAAGCTTCATTCCTCTGCCAAAATTCTGAAGAACGCAAAGGTTAGGTAGCTTTCAGAGAAGTTTCAACTCCTGGTGGGAGAGAGAGGTGAGGACACAGCTGAGAAAGCCTACTTTGAATTCTGACAGAATTTTGACAGCTCTAATTTCTTGGGTAGGTGGGAGATTCTGGGGAGGTGATCCAGGGATATTAATGTGTGAAGAACCTCCTATTATTAGCTTCAAAGGCCATGGCAGTAGTAAAGTTGATATTATTAGCTTTCTGCATTTCACACTTGATTTTGTTTTTCAGGTGACGGAGCACATCTTGCAGTGTGTGGCCACAGAGTGTATTTCTGCACCACTAAAGGCATGTTTCAAGCATGTGCAATGTAGCTGTGCAGGGGCCCCAGTAAGAATAAATAATAATATTTTTTTATTTATACTCTACCCTTCCCAGTTCAGAAAACCGGGCTCAAATTTAAAACACTTAATTGATGCAACAACAACAAAAAAACCAGCATAAAATACAGTATAAAACGTGAATAACAATAAATTCAGAATTCAAAAATCAGTTTAGGGGAGAAATCCATCCAATAAACATTGGGTGATCACCAGGGCTAGCTGGCTGAATTAGTCCTATTTGGGCCAGTGAGGAAACCAGGGGAGAATTAGCTATGGGATCCCAGAGCGGTTAATCTTCATAAAAAGGGGAGGGGGAGGTAAGGAAGGGGAATAGAAGATCAAGCTAAGTTCAAATTGAAAGCCAGGCAGAATAGCTCTGTCTTACAGGCCCTGTGGAAGGAAGTTAAATCCTGCAGGGCCCTGGTCTCATGGGACAGAGCATTCCACCAGGTCGGAGCCATCACTGAGAAGGCCCTGACCCTGGTGGAGGATAATCCAGGACCAAACCCACTCTCCTGGCCTCTGACTTACATGCAATCATTGGCTCTGTGTGCATATACTGGGGTGGGGAACCTCAGACGGAGGGGCTGAATGTGGCCCTCGAGGCCTCGCCATGTGGCCCTCAGAATCCTCCCCAGACCTCTCCCCGGCCTTGCTTTGCACCTCTAGGATTTTTCCTAGGCTAGATTGTGTAATCAAGGCCTCTTGCTTGCCTGGATAGAAGACAAGAGTGGGTTGTGAGAGACTGTGTAGAAACTACCGTATTGTCAGGCTTCGGGGAAGTGGCTCCCTCCCTCCCTCCCTTTGGCCATGGATAAGCAGAACAAAGCAAAAAATAGTCTCTTACCAAATAAAGATATTTTAATGACCACAGTGAAAGAGCAAAGAGTCCATTCTTGGAGTAAAGGTGCTCCCAAGTAAGGTTTCCACCCACTTCCCCCTGAGTCATCTTCATCACTTCCTTGTGTTACAACCTGATCTCAAACACAATGTGCCTTCTGTGCAACTACCTTATCTAATCTCATTGACCTTGGACTGATCAGCTGGACACTTTCTAGCGAATCAGAATCTGTTAACTCTCTCTCTCTTCCAGTTCTTCACTTTGCTGTTCACCACCCAGTTCTTCCCAACTTTTGTCTTCTGAACTATGTCCCTCTGCGAACCACTGTTCCAAATCTATATTGTCCCACTGCTCCTAGGAAGAGTCAGGATCCTGATCAGGAGGAGGGGGAGGGGGAGGCTCCCACCATTCCTCATCTGTGCAGCCATCCTCAGCATGGTCCCTGACACATACTGTACAAACGTAAAACTTATATCCAGTGCGCCACCCATTTTTGCTTTTAGCGCACCTTTGGCTTCTGACTCCCAGAAGGTAGCGCAGAGAGGAATGTGGCCCATAGGGTGATATATGGCCCCGCTGTGGGTTAAACCACAGAGCCTAGGACTTGCCCATCAGAAGGTCAGCGGTTCGAATCACCGTGATGGGTTGAGCTCCCGTTGCTCGGTCCCTGCTCCTGCCAACCTAGCAGTTCGAAAGCACGTCAAAGTGCAAGTAGATAAATAGGTACCGCTCCGGCGGGAAGGTAAACGGCGTTTCCGTGCACTGCTCTGGTTTTGCCAGAAGCAGCTTAGTTATGCTGGCCACATGACCCAGAAGCTGTCTGCGGACAAACGCCGGCTTCCTCGGCCAATAAAGCGAGATGAGCGCCACAACCCCAGAGTTGGCCACGACTGGACCTAATGGTCAGGGGTCCCTTTACCTTTACCTTAACCCTGATGTATAGAGCTTAGGCACATAAGTTCTGTATTTGTGTAGGTTATCTCCATGCGCCGAGGGACCCTGTCAAATCTGGTTCTGAACAATCCGAAATTGGATTGTCTTCTGCAATGTTCAAGCTGCTTAATCACCCAGTAGGGACTGACACTGGCATGCCTCTATTAAAAAACATCTGCAAGGACTGTACACTAATGTCCACCTCTCAGTTGCCAGCTTGCCATATGGTTCCTGATTATATGGGACATGAAATTGGGTTCAGGCCAACCCAGTGCATTGCTAGGGATGACGCTCTCTGTGAAGGTACCGGGATTTGTATTCTGATGACTATGTACTGTAACTGAGGAGCTTTCATTGTCCTTCCCAGTATTATTGCCCTATAAAAATGGATAAATGGCTCAGAACTGCTGCTCAGCCATGCATATAAATGGTACTTTAAACCCTAACTGGAACGTTTATGTCTAAACATTTGGTCGCAGTTAAATGAATGGTAATTGGCTTAACAAGGATCTATAGAGATGTAATTGATATTATTGAAATTCTTCCAAAAGAGAAGGGGGTGGGGAAAGCACTGAAAATAAATGGCTTCACTCCATACAGATTTTGTGAAGCATGCAATAAGTTGATATCATAGGGGAAATCACAGTCCATCAAATTTCCTAAGATTGCCTGGAGCAAGGACCTAGTTGCCCTCTAGATGTGATGGTCTCTTAACTCTTAGCAGTCCGAGCAAGCATGGCCTGTAGTCAGGGATAATGGGAATTGTAGCCTAACACATTGAGGTGAGGGAGCAACAGAGTGCCTTTGGCCTACAGAATATGCACATAAGAACCAGTTTTTATATTATTATTTTTAAAAAAGGGGTTTTCAGGCACATATTGGATCCTCAAGTAGTAAGCCCAGGATCCGTTAGAAGCTGCAACAAGTTGATTAGCCTGAAAGTCTTCCTCTGTGGATAAAAGGCTCTTTCAACTCTTTCTGCTGGACTTCCAAATTAGGTTCTGAAAGTTCAGGGGAGCGGAATCAGGTTCAGCCACAGTAACTCGTGCTCTTTTCTTGGTCCATCCTAACCATGTGGTGGGTAGGACTATATTTTTTTTTAGGGGGGGGGGGAGAACAAATTCCTATGCCCCACAAATAATGCAGAGATGCATTTTAAATAAAAGGACACATTCTACTCATGTAAAAACACGCTGATTCCCGGACCATCCATGGGCCGGATTGAGAAGGCAATTGGGCCACACTCGGCCCCTGGGCCTTAGGTTGCCTACCCATGGTATATACCATATACCAAGCTTATGTATTCACTGAGTAACACTGGTATTCTTCTCATTTTCAGCCTGCAAAAAGAGGAACACCTACATCAGAGGCACGTCCATTTACAATGGACAAAAAACATGGTTTAATTAACCGGCAAGAACAAGTATCTTAAGCAACAGGAGTGCTTTTTAATGCTTCCAAGAACCTGAATCCCACCAGAGTGTCTCAATAGGTATGAAGTGGATTAAGTTTTTTATTCCCCTCCCACGAAACTACAATTACTTCCCAAATTACACTAGCTGCAACAGCCATGTCAATGCAATCAGTAGCACACCGGCAAGCCCTGTGATTATGCCTATTGATTCCGGGGCACTGTAATCTATAGTATGTAATTCTGATCTCGTGTCACTACCCATTTGTTTTAGTTCACCAAGGATGGCAAACCAATGCAGCCGAGCGCAATGCCTGCGCTGAGAAACTGCTAATTGCCAGCGTGCCGACAGCTATCAGCGGGACTGACGCGGTGACAGTTGGTTGGAGGGCCCACTCGTCACCTGTGTGCCTTCCTCAGATCTATTTAAAGAAGCAGGTTGGGAACGCAGCAATACACACACAAGTTGCTTCGTCTGTAATTGGATGTTCTGCATCTACTCCTAGAGGTTGCTGGTGCAAAGGATGGTTAGAATAGCTGTGGCCGAGGAAGTCGGATCATGAGATCAGCACAGCCCGTGTGCAGAAATCTCGCTTTGGAAATTCTAGGTGTTTTACATGCATTGCTAAAAGTAACAAATGCCTTCTGAAAATATGCTGAAGAAGTGCTCAGGTTTCCTATAGCAGAGAGAGAGAGAGAGAGAGAGAGAGAGATTGCATACATTTCCACATTTGCAAAGTTAAGTGGAACTGACTTCCCCTTAAGGAGCTTAACAGGATGTATGATGGTTTCTGATTCAGTGATAGTCAAAGTTCACATGCTCAGGAAACTCTTCAAATACTGACATTAGGACTTAAGGCAGCCGGAAACAGACAGAAACAGCGTTGTTTCAGATATGGCTAGTTCTGGGATTAGATCAACCCTTTTGGAGTCGGCTCCCCAAGAAGGATAGAGGAAGGGGGGAGGGGGGACGACCTCAGGCCTGGAAGCCAAATGCACCCACCCCCACCCCTCTCTATTTGGCCCTCAAAATGCTCCCTGGGTTACAACCTCCACCAGGCCTGTCTATGATCACCTAAAGTGGTTTTGCCTGACTGAAATGGGTCCTTCAACTGTGCTAATGCTCCAGTGACTAAAATGAGGAACCCTGGGTGATATCCAGCTATGTTTTACTCAGGGCGGACCCGCTGAAATTGATGGTTCTAATTTAGTCATTATCATGAATTTCAGTGGTTCTACTCTGTGTAACCCTTCAGCTGACGGCCACCTCCTTTGTCCAGTTAACGTGCCTAATTCTCTATTGTATAAAATGCACTTCACAAAACATAATGAGCTAATTAAAAATCGAGGCACTGCATGTTTAGTTTTCTTACTTAAATGAGTTCTGAGGATACAAGAATGTCAGATTTTAAAAAAAAAATTAAAATAATAGAGGTTTTGACATCTTGTTAAGCAAATTATGTTCCCATCTTTACTTTCTACCATTATTTAAATGAAATGAAAAATAAGTCTCATAAAGGCATACATCATAGGTTTTTGGAACATCTAGTGTCATAATGGTGACCACAGTAATTGACACCTACTCTGCTGAACGAGAGTTTTGGCTTCAGCTCTGGTTGACCACAGTGGTGGCAGTTGACTCTGCTTTCAGAATCAAAAGCTAAAGTGTCTGGTTAGATAATGAAAGAGACAGAACTGTGAAAATTAGCAGTAATGAGAGAGAGAGAAAGAGAAAAATGACTGCTGCACATTCCAGAAGTATTTTGTGAAGATCAATTTCATGCCAATTGCCTTGAAACATCTTTTTGTGTGTGTGAAATGATCAAGTCCTGAAGAATGTGTGGTGGGTAACATGTGAATGATCTGATTCTTCGTCCACATCAGCCTATGGAAGAGAAGCACAATAAGAACATAAGGAGAGCTTGCCGAATCAAGTTTGTGGCCTATCTAGTCTAGCATCCTGTTCTGGTTTTTGGTTGGTTGGTTGAAAGTTGCTTTGGGTTAAATACTCTTTGTGTATGTGACAACAGCCGCATGGATGCTACTAGCCCAAAGGCGGAAAGAAGATAAAGTCCCCACCAAAGAGGAATGGCAAATCAAGCTGTTGGACTATGCCGAAATGGCAAAACTAACTAGAAGACTCAGGAACCAAGAACAACTAAACGTCAATAAAGAATGGGAAATTTGTTTATAATTTATCTAGGAGATCATTGTAAATAGATGAAAACACTAGCAGGATTTTAATAACAATTGTAATGTTACGAACATTATGGAGAAGATGGAAAGATACAAAACATGGATTGTGGAATAATATGCAGCTAAGAGGACCCATGGAGGGGAAGGTGGGAAGTCCAGAAATTTGGAAAAATCTCTAAATATGGATATGTAATTTGGATTGTTATAAACTATTATTTGTAAAATCAAATAAAAATTATTACAAAATAATAAAATAAAGCGAGCACTCCCCACAGACACACACAAAAGAAAGTTATTTTGGGTTGCTTCTTTTTCTTTTTTTAAAGGGAGGAGCCTTGGTGGGCACCAAAGGAAGTATCTGAGGGTGTTGTGGTGCCCATGTGTAACACATTGGGGACCCCAGAATTGTCTTCCAGTCAAAAGCCGGCAGTACTAGGCTAGATAGACAAATGGTCTGACCTGAGGGACATCCAATTTCCATTGAACTGCAACAAATCAGTACAAACTGTTCAGATTGTTTCACTTGTGCTTGGTTCACATTTTTAAGACAGTGAATTCTAGGCTTGCTGGTATTTTAAGGTAAGAAAGAAGGTGAAGAAAACTGCAGCTTTTTCCTTGTGTATTGGTTTCCCTCCCTCTGGAAAATAGCTCCCCAAACTTTTGTTAGCTTAGAATGGCTTGTAGAGGCATAATGGGCAAGAGTGAAAAGCTGTAACTGTGGGAGAAGGTGTGTCAGGAAATTAATAGGTAGCACAGGCATACGTTCCAGCCGGGAAATGTTCCTGAGAGCCGTATGAAAGAATATATAGCAAAGAACAGACAACAAAGTTGGGCAGAAAAAAGTCGACAACAACTGTTGTTCTTTTCATTTTAGTGCTCTGTGGGTGTCAAAGCTTTTTAAATTTAGCAAAGTGAAAAGAAGCCAATCAGTTTCTTCAATGCCCTTCGCTGAGACTCCAGAATATAAGCAAGTGGATACATAAGTAAGTCCCAGGGCAGATGTTGCCATGCATATGGTTGAATGTTCTGTATCTGGCCAGTGATCAGGGATGGTGGGAGTTGTAGTCCAACAACATCTGAAGTGCCTCAGTTTCCTCATCCCTGATTTAAGACTTTAAAAGTTAACACCAGCACTTTGAATTCGTCTCAGAAACATACCGTCAACTAATGCAGCAAACAAGACAAAAACAAAAAACATTGTTAAGTGCTCAGACTTTCTGAGGTAGCCACATTTTGCACCAAGTGAGGTTTTCAAACTAACTTTAAAGGCAGCCCCATGTAAAGTGTTCTAGAGTACTGCAGCTTAGGGGGGCAGGTAACTAATGAATGGGTAACAAAGGCCTAGTCTGGTGTTAGAAGTATTTAGCATTTCAAACACGAAATATTCTTACACTGAACATTTGGAATAGGAGTGGATAAAAATAAAAATATCAGAAGAGATAATGTATCTAGGGAGGCATCTTCTATATTTCCACTTGCTAAAGGTTGACTATCTCAAGCTCACAAAAGAAACCAATATTGTTGTTGGATTTCTTTCTGCTTTTTAAAAGGTTTCAAGGTGGGTTATCTGGGAACACTTGAATGCATTCCCTTCTGACATTTATTCAAAGGACAGAGAAAAAAAATGTCAGAATGGCTTTTGGAGAGGTAAGTAGTGATTTAGTCCTTTCTTGCTATCTCAGAAAGGCCGGGTCTGTCACTATATCATTTGGAACAGATTTTCTAGCTGGCTTCTTGTCGCTTAAGCTTCTGAGTGCAATACGTTTGTGTCAATATTGCTGTCTATAAAAAAATGAGATGGGGAGGGCTCTTCTAACTGTAGGATGGAAAGGCAGAAAGAGAAATGATTGTTGCTGTTACAAAGGGGGGGAAATTGTTCACAAAAGGTCGCTTTGAAGTGTTTCCTATCTGAGAATGCTGTGTGAGGTCCAAAGTGCTCTGTGACTGTAGCACTACTGTTCTGAACAATAATATTTCAGCTGTGGTTTAACTAACTTGGGTAAGTGGCATTTTAGTTAGAGAAGAGAACTGAGTTTGGTTACAGCCTCTGTTGCCTGTTTCATTTCTTCTGGAGTGTTTTGGGTCTTCCCACAGCCTTGCATCCTCCACAAAAGGGGAGAAATTCAATATGATGTGCCTTTAAATTTATTTATTTCATACAGTGCGTGCACTGCTTGATTATATCTCAAAGCAGTTTTTTTTTTAAAAAAAATGTGAACTTGCCTAATTCTCATGTTCCAAAACGATATGAGAACCAGAAATTTCCTTCATAAACTTGCACTTCTCTGAATTTCACAGGCCTGTTCTCCAGTCAAGTGATGCGTACAAAATTGCATGTGCTAGCATAATGTATCCGTGTAAATGCATATATTGATGGGAATAAATGCATGATAGTAAGGGAAATTGCTTTGCAAAAAGGTGTATATTGGGATAAATTCACAGTAAAATGCTGACGGCCTGACCTCGGCCTGACCTGATCCATCTCATTCTTTTTATAGCTTTTAATAATGGACATATTTTTAATTGCTATTTTGATACTTTAATTCATTTTACCAGCTTTATTGTTGCTTTTACTGGTAAAGTGTGTGGCTTTCTTGTTGTCATCAACTTGTTACTTTTTAGCTTTGTTTGTTGCATTAGCCGCCTTGAGGCTAATGTTGGGAATCTGGGGTATAAATCTAATGCGTAAAGAAATCTTGCAAGAGCCAATAGGACTGTGGTGCTCCCAAAATATTGAGTGCATGAATAATAAAAAAATCATTAGGGAAAATAGTCTTGAAGAAGCAAATTGCAATAGACAAAGGCTGAAGGGTGCAATGCTTAATCCACCCACCTCCCATCAACCTGCCATTTGTTCATGGCAACTTTGTCTCTACAAGCTGCTCTTTTCTTGCTTGGGAAGTGCATTTGCCAGGTTACAGAAGCACCTTTATCCCAGGAGTGTGTGGAGTGGGATGGGGATATGGAAGCAGCACGGGAGAAGTTGAAAAATGGTGGGCAGGAAAAGGGTTAAGTACTACCTAAAGTAAAGGTAAAGGGACCCCTGACCATTAGGTCCAGTCGTGGCTGACTCTGGGGTTGCGGCGCTCATCTCGCTTTACTGGCCGAGGGAGCCGGCGTACAGCTTCCAGGTCATGTGGCCAGTATACTAAGCTGCTTCTGGTGAACCAGAGCAGCGCACGGAAACACCGTTTACCTTCCCGCTGGAGCGGTTCCTATTTATCTACTTGCACTTTGATGTGCTTTTGAACTGCTAGGTTGGCAGGAGCAGGGACCGAGCAACAGGAGCTCACCCCGTCGCGGGGATTCGAACCGCCGACCTTCTGATCGGCAAGTCCTAGGCTCTGTGGTTTAACCCACAGCGCCACCTGCGTCCCAGGTAAGTACTACCTACCCCACCCCAAATGTCCCCTTCCCAGATCAGCCATTCTGTAACAGCAGCAGCCATCTCATCGTTTACCAAGCCCATTTGTTTCTATTAAAGCTTTACTTAAAGTCTGACTCTGTGTCCATCCTTCTAGGATTTCTACAACATGAGCCTATTTATCACCCCTCGAGAGCTGCTTCTTCAGTCTGGTGTTCTGCAAAGCAAATCCCGTTGCTTTTAAAATCCTCTTTTGCTGAGTCTTACACTGCCGCGGAAACTTCTCAAGTTCTTACCGCTGCATCTTCCTGTGCCTCACCAGCGTCTTCACAAAATCATGGTGGCGTGTAAATATTTTTATGTTTTCTCTGGCAACGTATATCACTGCGGTTTCCATAGTAAGAAACATGTTATTACACTAGTAAATACAGCTTGCATTCCAGGCTGCTCCCCTGGCATCCTTGGATGTTACAAGTGAGAATTGTAAGAATGTCTTGTTTGCAGGGTTTTCCAGTAATCAGAGGGCCTTGAACTTTTTCTGCACAAAATTTCAACTTTCTACCTATACTGGAAGTCCTATAATCGTTTGGAAACTGAGAGAGTGAGGCCTCAACCATCTCAAGAACTTAAGGAGAGCCTGCTGGATCTGGCCAGTGACCCATCTAGTCCACCACCCTTTTCTCACAATGGCCAGTCAGATGCCAGTAGGAAGTCTGCAAACCTGAACACAGTGGGACTCTCCCCTCCTGCCATTTTCAGGAACTGGGATTCAGACGCATATAGCCTCAAACCGTGGTAGTTGAGCACAGCCATCATGGCTAGTATCCATTGATAATAATAATAATAATAATAATAATAATAATAATAATAATAATGTGGTGCCTCAGGTTAAGTACTTAATTCGTTCCAGAGGTCCATTCTTAACCTGAAACTGTTCTTTACCTGAAGACCACTTTAGCTAATGGGGCCTCCTGCTGCTGCTGCGCCCGTGGAGCACAATTTCTGTTCTCATCCTGAAGCAAAGTTCTCAACCTGAGGTACTATTTCTGGGTTAGCGGAGTCTGTAACCTGAAGCGTATGTAACCTGAGGTACCACTGTAATAATAATAATAATAAATTTTTATTTATAACCCGCCCTTCCCTGTTCAAAAACCAGGCTCAGGACAGCTAACAACAAATTTAAAACACTTAATTATAAAAGCAGCATAAAATACAGTATAAAAACATGGATAACAATGAAATTCAAAATTCAAAAATCAATTTAGGGGAAACAAGCATTAGATAATCCCCAGGGCTAGCTGGCTGAATTGGTCCTACTTGGGCCAGTGAGGAGGCCAGGGGAGAATTAGCTGTGGGGTCTCAGAGCAGGTGATCTTCATAAAAGGGGAGGGGGAGGGAAGAGAAGGGAAGGGAAATAAAAGATCAGGCTGAATTCAAATTAAAAGCCAGGTGGAATAGCTCTGTCGTACAGGACCGATGGAAGGAGGTTAAATCCTGAAGGGCCCCAGTCTCATGGGACAGAGCATTCCACCAGGTCGGAGCCCCAACTGAGAAGGCCCTGGCCCTGGTGGAGGATAGTCTGACTTCCTTAGTCAGACTATCTAGAGGCCCGGGACCTCTAAACTATGGTTATTCATGGACCTTAAGGTCCTCTGCAGGGCATATCAGGAGAGGCGGTCCTTCTATCTAGCCTTCTATCTAGACCTGCCCAAGTTGGTGCCCAACATTGCCTCTTCTGGGAGCAAATTCCATAGTGTTGTTTGAAGAAGCACTTTCCTCAATCTTCCAACATTCAGCTTCAGACAACATTGCAAGGAGTCTTTGAAATTTGGAGACTGTCAACATGAACGTGTAAATGTTGGCCCTGCCAGCCAGGCAACTTTTGTGAATAACTGCAATGCACTAGATGCCCTTGCTTATCAGACATACATCGTGGTGAACAATGAAGTCTCATTTATGCAGCTGTCAGTCTTCATGAGTGTACCTCTGGGCTTTTGGACAGGCACAGCCTCCTTTGAAGATTGTCAGCAATCCTGATTGAACAGCAACATTCACCACATATCTGATGTTAGCTTTGACATAACACAATGCACGCACTCAAAACACTGCTTTGCAATCAAGACTAAGCAGCGGCTAGCCAGCTACCATTGTAGCTGTTGATGACATTAAGATGATTCATGCATGCAGCCAAAGAAATCATTTCTTCTAATCAGGATTCTGAAAGCTGGTGGGAAAGCATAATGTAAAAATAGAAACTTCAGAATACAACACTGGGGTGATTAATCACAATGTGCCCCAGCTTCTAATGATTTTGTGTGATGAGGTTTGACTTCTAATACCATCGGAATTATTGGCCTCTTTCTTTTCTTTTTTTTAAGAGTAATTAACTATTAATTTGAACGTTAATGGCCAATATGTGTCTCTCTGGTTCTATATCATGACACACATCATAGTGATTCCTGCCTAAATATTTATACAAAGAAGAAAGGGATTTGCTAGTCATAGGCATCATTTGCTTCTTTCAGTGCTTGTAGGACATTTCGCTGTTCTCTGGAAGCAGAGTGCACTCTATATACAGGGTCTGCTCAAGGCATTTACTTGCCTTAATGGCAACTAAGATGGCAGTGCCCACAATCCACATGCTATAAAGATAGCTTAAACTGATGATAATGATAACAATAATGAAGATGCTGAGGATGCTAATTTTATTATTTATATGCCGCCCATCTGACTGGGTTGTCCCAGGCACTCTGGGTGGCTCCCAACAAAATGCTAAAATTGGAATCTGTGACGTTGGTCAAACCGGACAAAGTCCTCTGGAGAAGGAGCCATCTGCTGCAACATGCGGCTCATTGTCCAAATTACCAGCCTAGTAGGGCAGGCTTTCAACCAAAGTGAAATAGAGCTCACTGAGTAGGCGATACATTTGTCCATAGTTTCATTCTTCTGACTGAGATGTATTCTGGCCACATTCATTGTTCTGGAGGGAATTGTTGTGCCACTCATGTCCACAATGAGTTACCCCAGCAGGTCACCTTATGAGAGGTGAAATTAATTTCATGCCAACCAGATATTATAGTTTAAGGGTCATTTTTATTTCTTATTATCAATTAATTAAAAAATTGGAAGCTGAGCTCCCTTATAGCTGTGGGGGATTAAGGAACATGTTCAGTGATGTTCCCAACAGTAACTACCTGCATTTATGTGAAACTTCATTAAGAGTTTCTAGATTAGATCCTAAACTTTTACTAACTTGAGAACTTGCCCATTAAGGCAGAATGCTAGAGGGATGCCACACTCATACAACAGTATGATCGTTGTGTTGGCATCCATCTGTCTTAGGGGACAATGGAGGAGGGTGCATTTGGGGGTGAGGACAAGCTGTTTGACATTTGTAGATCCTGCTGGGGCCATAAGAGAGCAACATGGGAGAGACATGTTTTGTTGCAGCTGGGGCACATGAAGGCATCCGGTTGTGCTGCTGCAATATACACCTCTGTGTGTTCCTCCCAGAGGTCATTTCTCCTCTGGTCACTGCTATGGATGCATGACTTGACCTCCTGTTTCCAGGCACTGTGGTTGTCCGCAAGGGATTTCCACATAACAGGGTTGATGTGGCTGACCTTCTCACACACATCCTGCCTGCACACAGAGTTGGCCTGCCAATCAATAGTAATAGATGGAATATATTGGGGCTTCATATTTTTTTCAGTTGCCTGTGCTGTTATTGACACTTATTCTGAGGCTGAAAACTATTTGACTGAGCTGAAAGAGCAATTCCTCCATGGGGCCTTGGGGCCTTATGACAACGTTGGGACTCTTCATACTTAACTTTCCTCTGTTCTTTCCAGGCACACACCATACTTTAAAGCTCAGTGTCTGAGGGCTTTAGTTTAGTTTTTGTCCCAGAGCTTTCCCTGTGTAAACCCACTCTTTAAAGCTGCATCAGAGCAAATGGCAATTCGTGGAAAACCCGGATTTCTACTTGCTGCAATTGAGCTCTAAAAAGTAGGTTTTCTCTTGGGAAAGCTCTCGTGCAAAAGACAAAAAGAGCCCTCAGACACAGAGCTGTGGACCTGTGCCTGGAAAAGGAGGTGCAAAAGGCAAGTGTGGATAAGCCCTATGCCTATCCATTGTTCAGCAACCTGGTGTCCTCCACATGTTTGGATTCCAACTCCCATAATCCCTAACCAGCTGAGCCAGTGATCAGGGGCAATGGGAGTTGTAGTCCAAAACATCTGGAAGGGTCCAAGGTGAAGAAGGCAACAGCAACATCTCTGTAGGAACATACACCGAGTCAGACCATTTAGTTGTGTATGCATTGATCTAGCAGTGGCTCTCTGATGTTTCAGACCTTCCCAGCTTTACCTTGAGATCCCATCTTCATTCATTGGGTCATGTGCCAGGAGGGAAAAGGCATGGATTAAAAACTAGATTAAAAACAGCATGTTGCAGACAAGCAAGAACTCTGGATTAAGAAAAACTATACTTTTGTGCAACAAATGGGTTGATGCGTATGCAGTTTGGACTGCACTGTGAATCAATAGTTTCAGAAAGAGGTACCAAAAAAACCACCATTATTTTCTTGGGTAGGGAGGTCTCCGTATATAACATCATTCTTAGAGTGACAGTGCTTCATTTATAGTACTTGTCACAGCTTCCAGAAAGATGCAGTGCAGGATGGAAGGTTCCTATTGCCTCTGATCTTTTGTATGCCAACATCTGCTATCTGGGGGGACTTTAAACTGAAACATTTAGGTCTCAGCTACATGGGGATGTCTAAAGAGTTCAGAAATAGCTCAGATATGCTTGTGAACTGTCCACCTTAAGTTACTGGCATTCCACATCACAGAGGAGGGTCATCCAGGTTTGGGCACCGGCTGTGCAGTTTTCCTGTTTCCCATTTCTGAAGTAGGTAAAACGTGCCGTCTTGTTCTAAGCTTCTTGTTTCGTTCTGTGCTAGTAAAATGATAAGCCTTGAAAGCTACATTGAAGATGTGTGCTTAGAGCAGCCTTGGCCAACCTTTGCCACCAGATATTTTTAGACAACTCCTATCAGCCCAGAAAGCTATGCAACAGGTTGGTGAAGTTTGACTTTGGCCAATCAAGATACAACCAGTGCCTGTGAATTACGGTAAATTCTGGTTGTATTAACATAATTTGCCAGCAATCCAAAATAATGACGGGCATTGGAACGATCTTGTGCTGAGTTCATTGAGCCATGTATTGGAGATGCCTGGCAGAGGCGGATTTAGGGGACATGACCAGCTCAGTCGCACTTGGGGTGCCTCAATCATTATATAGAATGGAGCATGAGAGGCAGGGACACCGAATTTTGGTGTTGCACCGCTGAAATTTGAGACTCCAAGGTCAGCCACTGTGTCTGCCTTTAATACCTACATTAATAATGTTTCTGCATCCAGAACGGTTTATAGCTGCTGTGGTCCATCACTCAGGACCAAAGTGAACATTATATGGGATTTATGGGATTGGAACTCCGTTTTTTGTTTTGTTTTTCCCAGAAGGCAGCCACAAAGCTGGGCGGGGTGTGTGTGTGTGGAATTAACCTTTTTGTTCCTGACCCAGTTTCCCAACTTCTCCCCATCCCACATGCAGAACTGCTGGTAGCCACAGAGGGGGGAAGACACGGGCATAAGGCTAAACATTAGGAAGAATTTCCGCTGGTAAGAGCTGTTTGATGGAACCAGCTAGCTTGGAAAGTTTGGGCTGTCCTTCACTGGAGGTCTTGAAAGAGTTTGGATAGCCATCTGGCAGGGATCCTTCAGCTGTGATTCCTGCACTGCCAAGAGGTAGACTAGATGACACTTGGAGGTGGCCTTCCAAATCTACAATGTTATTATTCTGTTATTCCATCCCCCACCTGGGACTGAGGTGCCAGTAAACTTGGCCAGTGCCATTCTTAACGCTCTCGTGTTGGATGCAGTGAGACTTCCAAAAGCTTATCTTTAGCTAGATTGTGCTAAACACACTGAAACGATAACCGGGGGGGGGGGATCTCTTTCAGCTGTCGTGGGGGGGGGGGAGGTGCAGAGGGAATGAAACCAAATGGAAATGTCAATAATGAGCCCCTATTACCTCCAGTCATAAAAATTGGCTTAATTGCTAGATCAATATGGATACATGCATTAGCACTGCCTGTAAAACTGCCTCGCTTCTTAGCATTCTGGGGGAGAACAATCTTTCACACAAAACAGTCTTTCAAGTGTTTTCCCTTCCAGTTGAAATATTTATAAGCTCCCTTTCCTGCTCTCTGCCCACCGAATCTCTGAGTAGGACTGTGGCATTCTCTGACTCTGCCCTGGTTGAACGCATCCACTTTTTTTACATTTGGTTTTTGCTGACATCTATCCATATTAACACACCATTATCGTTGCCTTTTGCACAAATTTCCTTCAATAGATTCTCCCACCTCCCACCCACCCAACCTCATAGTGGAATTAATTAGGATGAAATATTAGTTGGGGAAAATAAACCTGAATCTCAGGGAAGGGTTGGGGTGCTATGTTTTTCTTTTTTAAAAAACGAACAAACGAACGAACGAACAACCCCTCATGCTTTGGTGTAATGCTCATTGTAACATTTGGTTAAATTAGTATAGTGTGGTTGCTAGGGAAAGAAAAGATGCTGAGGTTATCTGGGGTCATAGTTGGATGCATAATTAAATTCTCTCTCTCTCTTTTTCACTCCCTTCCTCCCTCTTTCCTCCACTGTCACTCCCACCAAACTAGAAATAGATGCTCCGATAATCATATTAAAAGTGGTTCTTATGAATTAATTATGGCATATTTTTCTCATTGCTAATGGAAGGATTCATGCTGAGGTGATTTAAAAGAACACACACAGTCTCGTTTATAATAACCCCCCCCCCAAAAAAAACCCCAACATTTTATAATGTTCTGTTGTCTGTAGAAATATGTGACTATGAAATTAAAAGGCCAGCTCAGCAGAAACTGAGGCAATGAGGCAAAAATCGGGGTCAAAATGAAGAAAGCAATGTTGATTTATGGCAGGCACACTGTGGTCTAGATGCATTTAACCTTTAAATTGTTTGTTTACACTGTTACACTGTACACAACTATTTCCCATATATTCAATAAACGTTTTCCAATCTTCTTTAAACGTATGTCCTTCTTGTTCTCTTATTCTATATGTTAAGTCTGTAAGTTGTGCATATTCTGTCAACTTAAGCTGCCATTCTTATTTGGTTGGGGCCTCGCTTGTTTTCCATTTTTGGGCTAACAAAACATGGGCAGCAGTAGTAGTATACATAAATAACCTTTCTTGATACCTAGGAATTTCAGTCTGAATTATCCCCAAGCTGCCATTCTTCTTTGGTTGGGGCCTCGCTTGTTTTCCAATTTGGGGCTAACAAAACATGGGCAGCAGTAGTAGTATACATAAATAACCTTTCTTGATACCTAGGAATTTCAGTCTGAATTATCCCCAACAGAAAGGACTCTGGGTTTTTGGGTGGGAATGTACTTTTAAACATTTTTTTCAATTCATTATGGATTATTTCCCAATACTCTTGTACCCCTTTACAAGTCTACCACATATGAAAAACTGTTCCCTCCACCTCTTTGCATCTCCAGCACTTATCTGATTCAGTCTTATACATCTTTTCAAATCTACCTGGAGTTAAATACCATCTGTGAATCATTTTCAGGTAGTTCCCCTTCAAAGAATAACATGCTGTAAACTTCAAGTCACTTTTCCAGAGTTTTTCCCCCAGAGGTTAAATTCTATATTGTGTCCTATATCTATTGCCCAGTGTGTCATTGAGGCTTTAACAAGCTCGTATATTGTTTCCCAGTCTAATAACAGATTATACATTTTAGACAAAAGTTTCTCTTTGTTTTGTAGAAGTTCTTTTTCGAATTGTGAGCTTTGGGCTGAAAAACCATTTTTTCTGTCTAATTTAAACATTTCATGTATTGTAACCAATCCGTAACATGGCTCCTTACATTTTCCATTGATTTCAGCTTGGATCCCCCCACCCCCCGTAAAGTACAGCAATTACCTGTAAATCACCCACTGTCTATCCATATTAACTCTCTTAATAGTAATAGCCTCAACTGGAGACAGCCAGACTCCACCTTGCTTTTGATCTAACATAAGGTAAAGGTAAAGGTACCCCTGCCCGTACGGGCCAGTCGTGACCGACTCTAGGGTTGCGCGCTCATCTCACTTAAGAGGCCGGGAGCCGGCGCTGTCCGAAGACACTTCCAGGTCACGTGGCCAGTGTGACGAAGCTGCAACTGGCGAGCCAGCACCAGTGCCGCACACGGAAATGCCGTTTACCTTCCCGCTATAAAGCGGTACCTATTTATCTACTTCCACTTAGGGGTGCTTTCGAACTGCTAGGTGGGCAGGAGCTGGGACCGAACGACGGGAGCTCACCCCGCCGCGGGGATTCGAACCGCTGACCTTACTATCAGCAAGTCCTAGGCACTGAGGTTTTACCCACAGCGCCACCCGCGTCCCTACTTGATCTAACATAGATCTCCCATTATATTGAGGAATGGGATTCCAGCACTGCAATCCTATACACTTCTCCTCGGAAGTAACCCCCGTTGAGTTGCATGGGACTTAGGCTGAGTGCATCGTATATTTAAAGCGCATTTAAACACATGGCTTCCCTGTGTGCATGTGTATTCAAGTCCCTGGTAAGTATGCAGCCATATACACATAATTCTATGCAATTAAAGCACACAGCTTCACCCAAAAAAATCCTGAGAACTGTAGTTTCCTCCTCCAGAACTATAATTCCCAGCATCCTTCCACAGCTACTGACCTCACTGGGACTTGCATACACATGCAGAGGATCAGATGGCAAGTTGTGGGAGCAACAATTTTCCTGGAAGGATTTCCAGGAGGGGAGGGATGGTGAGATGAAGAGAGAGGTGGTATCAGAAGCTACTTTTCATTCTGGGAGGGAATGAATTTAGGACATTTTACTCTGAAATCATAGGCATGCTCATGCAAAGCACCATGAGGTGCCCCTGATTTCTCCTTTCCTTTCAAGAGAGCAGAGGAGGCTGGGTGGGGCTGGATCTTCTTGGTTCAAAAACAAAAACCCAAGTTCAATTCTTGCATCCCCTCCAACATTTCTCTGATGAAAATAAGGACATCCTATTCCATACCCTAGCAGGACGCGGGTGGCGCTGTGGGTTAAACCACAGAGCCTATGACTTGCCGATCAGAAGGTCGGCGGTTCGAATCCCCACGATGGGGTGAGCTCCCATTGCTCGGTCCCTGCTCCTGCCAACCTAGCAGTTCGAAAGCACGTCAAAGTGCAAGTAGATAAATAGGTACCATTCCAGTGGGAAGGTAAACGGCATTTCCGTGCGCTGCTCTGGTTTGCCAGAAGCGGCTTAGTCATGCTGGCCACATGACCCGGAAGCTGTACACCGGCTCCCTCGGCCAATAAAGCGAGATTTGCACTGCAACCCCAGAGTTGGTCATGACTGGACCTAATGGTCAGGGGTCCCTATACTTTTACTTTGTTCCATACCCTCCAACATTTCTCCGAAGAAAATAGGGAGCTCCTAAGGAAAAGTGGGACATTCCAGGATCAAATCAGAAACAAGGATGCCATCTGTAAATCCAGGACTGTTTCTTGAAAATAGGGGCACTTGGAGGGTCTGTTCTGGGCATATCTGGGTAGGACTGGGAAACACTCGTGGCTGAAAACTGGGAGCAGCCCTGTCAATCGGTGTAGGCAATACTGACCTAGATTGACCTACCATCTGGGTAAGGCAGCTTTCTTTGTTTAATTCCCTCCTGTGTGTTGCTCTGTGCCCAGGATTGGCCCAAGACATTTTTCCACCTGAGGCAAACTACAAAATGGCGCCTCCGTTTGTAGACACATCGAGACCTGCTGCCCCTGTGGATCCTTCTACCCGAGTTGGTCACCTCACCTTGTCTCATGAGTGGGCCAGATCTGTTTGTGCCACACCCCACAAATGTAATTCCTCACAAAAGGGCATGGGTTTGCCTGTATCGTTCAGCCTCTAGGAATTGCTTATGTCATTTTCATAGGGAAGCCAGAGGCACCAGCAACTGCCTTCCTCTGCTTAATGTTTTGCTGAATGAAATCTAGGTTTAGCAAAAAGTGTATACTTACTTTAAGCATATTATTGGCTGCCGTCCTGCATATAGTGATGTTAAACAATATTCTTATATTGTTACCAAATGGAGCCTAATAGGTGTGGCTACTGCAAGCATGCCATCACAGTCTCTAACTTTCTAGATTTTCTCATTCCTTGATGAAATAGAAAACAGTTTTGCCTAGTTGACAACAGATGTACCAATCTTCTCATGTGAGATTTGGGGCAAGCGGTAAGAAGTTTAACCTATTTTCAAAGAGATCAGTGAGGTAGACTTATACATTCAGAAGTCCCAGAGTGCTGAGAATTTCTACCCATTAATTTAATTAATCACAGAAATGTGTGGGGTTTTCTGGCCCTTTCAAAAACTTTCAAATGTAGAAGTCGGTGCAAAGTTTCAGAGTAAGAAAATTCTAACAAGAGTTGCTTAGCAGCATCAGGTATTAATTTTAATGGGTAGAGGGGGAAACTGGGCGGGGGGAATAAATATTTCTGAAGGTTTTCAGTAGTGTATTGATTTTGTTATTGCCTTCCACACATGTTTCAAGGTGATGCGCAAAATGCAATAAAAACAAATTTAAAAAATAGAAACAAATAACAAAGCAAATAACAAAGAATACCAAACAGACACCCATTTCTGAGACCCATTCATCCAGCTGGGAAGGCTTGTCAGAACAAAAATATGTTCAGTTGTTTCTGGAATCTTGACAGGAAGGATGTTCTACAGAACCAGAGGAGCCACACTGAAAGCCCTGCTTCGAGTTACTGTGGAAGGTGCTTTTGGTATACAGTGGTACCTCAGGTTAAGAACTTAATTTGTTCTGGAGGTCCGTTCTTAACCTGAAACTGTTCTTAACCCGAGGTACAACTTTAGCTAATGGGGCTTCCGCTGCCACCACACGATTTCTGTTCTCATCCTGAAGCAAAGTTCTTAACCCGAGGTACTATTTCTGAGTTAGAGGAAAAATAAAAAAATTCCTTCCAGTAGCACCTTAAAGACCAACTAAGTTAGTTCTTGGTATGAGCTTTCGTGTGCATGCACACTTCTTCAGATACACTGAAACAGAAGTTGCCAGATCCTTCTATATAGTGAGAAGGTGGGGAGGGGTATTACTCAGAAGGGTGGTGGGAATGGGTGATTGGCAGATAGCTGAGATGAGCCTGTTGACGACTCTTAACGACTGCAATAGGTCTTACAGGAAAAGGCAAGGGGTGAGAAGGTGAAAAATGGCTTAGTCATGTATAATGAGATAAGAATCCAATGTCTCTGTTCAGACCAGGTCTCTCCATGGTTTTAAGTTTGGTAATGAGTTGCAATTCAGCAGCTTCTCTTTCCAGTCTATTTCTGAAATTCCTTTGTAGTAAAACAGCTACTTTGAGATCGTGTATAGAATGTCCTGGGAGATTGAAGTGTTCTCCTACTGGTTTCTCTGTTTTGTGATTCTTGATGTCTGATTTATGTCCGTTTATTCTTTGGCGTAAGGTTTGGCCTGTTTGTCCAATATAGAGAGCTGAAGGACACTGTTGGCATTTGATGGCATACACAATGTTAGATGATGAGCAATTAAATAGTCCCAAGATGGTATGTGTGATGTTGTTGGGGCCAGTAATGGTGTTGTCCGGGTGTATGTGGCAGCAAAGTTGGCATCTGGGTTTATTGCAGGCTCTGGTGCCAGTGTCCATGTTAAGTCTGGTTGTAGTATTATTGTGGGTTAGGAGTTGTTTAAGATTGGGTGGCTGTCTGTAGGCAATAAAAGGTCTTCCTCCCAGAGCTTGAGAAAGAGAACTGTCATTGTCCAGGAGAGGTTGTAGGTCTCTGATGATGCGTTGTACTGTTTTAACTTGGGAGCTGTATGTGATGACTAGAGGTGTTCTGTTATTTTCTTTTTTGGGTCTGTCTTGCAGCAAGTTCTCTCTGGGTATCAGTCTGGCTCTGTTGATCTGTTGTCTAACTTCATCTGCTGGGTATTTTAGTTCTGAAAAGGTTTGCTGTAGATCTCTTAGGTGAGAGTCTCTGTCTGTAGAATTGGAACAGATGCGGCTGTAACGTAGTGCCTGGCTATATACAATGGACTGTTTGGTATGTTTGGGATGGTAGCTAGAGGCATGTAGATATGTTTGTCGGTCAGTTGGTTTACGGTATAAGGTGGTGTCTACGCGCCCATCCTGTATTTTTATAGTAGTGTCCAAAAAATGTATTTCTTGCATAGATTGATTCATTGTTAGGTTGATTGTGGGGTGAAAATCATTAAATTTCTGGTGAAAGGTGTTCAGGGTCTGTTGACCATGTGTCCAGATGATAAAAATATCGTCAATGTATCGCAGGTACAAGAGAGGTTTGAGTGGGTAGGAGTTTAGGAAACGTTGTTCTAAATCTGCCATGAAGATGTTGGCATACTGTGGGGCCATGCGGGTGCCCATTGCTGTGCCGCTGATCTGAAGGAACAGGTCATCACCGAATTTGAAGTTGTTGTGGGTAAGGACAAATTGGCAGAGTTTGGTGGCAAGGTCCGCTGTGGTTTTATCTGAAATGGTGTTCCTTATAGCTTGTAAACCATCGTTGTGTGGGATGTTAGTATACAGAGATTCCACATCCATAGTAGCTAGTATAGTATTGTTGGGAAGATTATTTAAAGATTGTATTTTCCTCAGAAAATCTGTGGCGTCACGTACATAGCTGGGAGCACTGATGGCATATTGTTTCAGAACAGAGTCCATATAACCGGAGACACCCACTGTAATAGTGCCAATACCTGAAATGATGGGGCGTCCTGGATTTCCTGGTTTGTGTATTTTAGGTAGAAGATAGAAAGTTCCCACCTCTAGTCACATGCAGAGGAAGTCTGTCCCAGCTCAGAAGGAAACAGGAAGTTTACCTGCTGGCTGGACAAACATTCCTCCCCATGTGTAAACATGTTCACTCTAGGAATGTTGTACTTGACTGCTCTTGTGTTTCACATCCCACAGTACTAATGTCCTGCTTGTGGACTTCCAATAGGCATTTGGTTGGCCGCTGTGAGAGTAGGATGTTGGATGAAAAAGGCCTTTGGTTTGATTCAGCAGGCCTCTTTTCATGTCCTGAATTGTTAGATATGAAGAACCCTCCCTGCAATATACTAAGCACGCATAATAGGACTTACAGATTATCCCTTAATGTGATTAGGGACAGAGTCTCTACACAAGAAAATTGACACCAGAATGTACTGATGCACTTTGCCACTTCCCTAATGTTTGGCAAATATAAAGAGACAAAAGGCAAAGCCAATTAATTAATTGTATAAAGACAGTGTATCAGCTCTTCTAAGACTCACCCTTCCTTATACCCCCCCTCCCTCCTTTTATTTTGAAAGTAAGGAAACGCTTAATGCTGAAGAATTGCTGCATGTTAACACTGGAAAATTACAATACGGTGAAAATGATTTGGTACATTACATCCCAGGGGAAATGGACTGATGAAGGAAAGAGGCAGAAAGGAATATTTGAACCTTTATCACAAATGATGCATCGGGGTTTTTTGTTTTGTTTTCTGCAGTGAAATGTGGTAAGCAGCTGGTTCAGTTCTCTCAGAAGTAAATGGCAGCAAAACTGCAAGATATTTTTATGCAAGAGGCTGGGGTGCGTGGAGCCATACTGGACCACAGTGCTCTAAAGGAAGGCTGAGAGCAGAGATTTTCCACCCACTTCAAATCTTAGCCAAGGCACAGGAGCTATGTTTAGATAGGCAACAGCTTATCAACACTTTTTCAGCTTTCTGCCTACATGCAGTTTTTTCTTTCTTTCGAAACACCATTAACGCCATTCAAATCGCAGTTGGGTGTGTGTTGTACAAAGGAACAATGAATTAACTGTGCATTCTCCTCTTACATACAGTTCAACCTCCGCCACCACTGTCTCTTCCCTTGGACCAGAAAAACATTGCTGTGGGCCTGTGTTTATCTCCATGCAGCTCCCTGGCAAAGGACATAACTTACATAATCCTGTGGAATAAATACCTTCGTTACCAACAGCACTTGCATTTAGCCTGAATTCAGTGACCCACGTTCAACACAGGGAGTTTTCAGAACTATACCAGTAGAATCTGTTCTTGTAGTTTTTGGAGGTTTTTAAGCAGAGGTTGGCCGGCCACCTGTCATGGACGCATTAGCTGAGATTCCTGCATTGCAGGGGGTTGGACTAGATGGGGTCGCTTCCAACTCTGGGGTCGCTTCCAACTCTACAATTCTATGATTCTGTGCAGCAATATGTTCCAGTGTGGGGTGCTCTGCTCAAGGTTGAAGACAGCCATGCCCTTTCCCGTGATACTCCATTGCATTCCCTACAAGCTCTGGGTTTTTAGTCTCCTTTCTCACTACAGACACTCAACATTATGTGCCACTGAACATTCTCAATCCTTATGGCACTGAGGGTTTGTTTCTGTACTTCTACAAACTTTGGGGTTCTACTGAGCCCGCTGGTGTTTATCTTGATGTTCTGCTAAAGCACCTAGATAGTGACACTATATTAAATAATGCTTTATTAAAGGCATGGGGAGTCTCCTGGATATTTCTGGGTTGCAGCTCCCATCAGCATCATTCAGTATGGTTAATGGATTAAGGGGGTTTCAGTTAAACATCTGAATGACCAGAGGCTCCCGGTGCTTGTTTCATCATTTCATTTGCCAGTAACATTTGACCTCCCTGCTGCAAATCGCTCACTTGTTCTTGAATTGCTACAATATCTAAACAGGTTCTGCAGAACAATAAATTACTGGCTTCCGGAACGACGTAGCTCAGAAGACAATTTTCCTCCCACGACAAGAGAACGCAAGGCCAGCTCATCACAAACAACATGCCTTGAAGCCTTAGAATCTGAGATAACGGACATCTGAACCGCCGACAAGCTGGTAAATAAAGACCCATTCCTCATGCCGATGAAAATAGCCTTGAGGTAGAACAAGACACATTTTTTAATCATCTGTTTGGTTTGCGCGTTCTCAGAACAGAACTGAGTCAGCAGAACGTTTTGTCTCTTGATGCCATGGAATGCTGCTGAAACCAGCTGCCTTCACTAAGCAACTGAAAGTGATAGCTTAACATCACCAGACCAGTTTATTCTAGCTTCAGTATGAATGGAATAAAGCCACATGTGTATGATTGTCGGAAATGTCAAGAAACATTGACCTGGCTCACATGACACAGTGAGCTAAGCTTTTGCCCACAGAGACCATGTCAACGTGCAGGCTCCCGGAGAACAGCTTGTGGTTCGAGGACCCGACCCCCGCAATGTGGACTGAATACACAAGGACACGTGATATAAGGTTAATGGGCAAGAAAAGGCCACAGCTTTATTGATTACAGCAGTGAAAAGGTATTGGCTTAGGCATTGGATGTCTAAAACAGGGGGGTTTATTCACCAGTAGGTGGAGCCTGTTGATGCTAATCCAACTATAGGCTCTCCCCTGATGTCACCGGGGGTCGTGCCACGGCCTCCCGCCAAGCAGGCATTGGACAGAGTACACGACCGCCAGATTCCTTTAACGGAATACCCAAAAATTGAAGGCATAGGCGATGGCCACACCCAGCCCTTTGACACACCACAACACATTATTCCAATGCCTAACCAACTCACCAATACCACGAAAGTTGTGACGATTGCTACGAGGTAGGCGAAAAAACCAAAAAGCCTAATGCCAAATGGAAAAATTCCTACCAGCCCCCCCGGACAACCAGGGCGACCAACCTAAGGTCCATAGCAAGGCCAAGGAAAAACTAAAACCCTGAGCTCAAAGGGAGTGGAGGGTGGGTGACTCGCGATGGGACGACGGAGAGTGTGGCCGAGAAGGGGCTGGCGCCGCAGCATTTAGGCTGCTGTAAATGCCCCCTCGGAGGCACCTGGTTGGGTGCTTGCCGATGGGCGTGGGCGCCAGCCAGGTGAGTGGGGGAGGCAGGGGGCTAACGCCCCCTGCTAGGGGTGGAGCTCAGGCTACCGCCCACAACCACTCCCCTCTCTTCCAGGGAGGAGAGTCTTTGCGGCCATTTTGCTGCTCCTTATGTACTGGTTTGGGATGCAAGTGGCACTGTGGGTTAAACCACAGAGCTTAGGACTTGCTGATCAGAAGGTTGGCGGTTCGAATCCCCACGACAGGGTGAGCTCCCGTTGCTCGGTCCCAGCTCCTGCCAACCTAGCAGTTCAAAAGCACCTCAAGTGCATGTAGATAAATAGGTACTGCTCCAACTGGAAGGTAAATGACATTTCCGTGCGCTGCTCTGGTTTGCCAGAAGCGGCTTAGTCATGCTGGCCACATGACCCGGAAGCTGTATGCCGGCTACCTTGGCCAATAAAGCAAGATGAGCACCACAACCCCAGAGTCAGTCATGACTGGACCTAATGTTCAGGGGTCCCTTTACCTTACTATGTACTGGTTTAGCCATGCCAAGCTAAACCAAGGTTTGCCTCAACCACAAGACAAAACGCTAAGCTCTCGTTTCACTAACCGCAAACATTAGCCATGTGGAAGTCAAGGGAAGCTTACCGGCGGTGCACGAAAGCAATATTTCTTTATCTTTTACATCCCACCTTTATCTCCAAGTATCTCAAGGTGGCAAAAAATTGTGCTCCCCCTCATCATCAACAACCCTGTGAGATAGGTTGGTCTGAGAGGCAGTGACAGGCCCAAACTCACCCAGTGAGTTTCATGGCCGAGCGGGGATTTCCCAGCTCCTAGTTCGATACTCTAACCACCACACCACACTGGTTCTCACCACACTGCACTGGGTCTCTCCCTGCTATTGCCTTCCAGCAAACTGGTATTCAGTGGTTTCAGTTGTAACAGCCACTGACAGGCCTGCACGCCATGAATTTGTCCAACCCACTATTTAATCCATCAGCATGAATGGTCGCCACCACTTCCTGCGGCACTAAATTCTATGAGTTATTATCAATGTGTGATGCTGTTGTTATAGGTTTGTGGATGCTAAATGCCTGGTCTCAGTAAATGTTAAAATTTAATAAGCATTTGTGTGTTAAGATAAGGACGTTAGACCCATGTGGGTATTTGATCTCTGCGTTAGACTTTTCTAAACCCTCTTGAATTAGCAAGTGATGAAGGCAGGCTGGTGCTAATTAACTCAGACTAATTTCCTTGAGGGTGCAGTCTGGGGTAGTGGGTCATTAACATGGCAAGAGAAGGGAGAAGGGCCTCTCTCTGTGTTAGAAAAGCCAGAGGTTTAGAACAGAGAATATAATGTGGGCCAGAAGCTGAGACAGATGAGGTTATATGACAAGCAGAGTGCAGGAGGCAGAGAAAAATAGCCAGTGTCTGCTTAAACTGGATGTTGTGATTATAAGGAAAGCAAGACCCTATTGGAGTTTAATGTTGGGGACCCTTCCATTGTAGACTGGGGACTCAGCTATACAGATGCAAATAAAACTTTTTACGTGTTGTAAAGTGCAAGATACATCTGTGACACTAGATGGTGACCGTGAGCTATGCTGAATTCAATGTATTTTTCCAAACGGTTTTTTAAAAAAGCATTCTCACAGCGTTTTTTGTATGTGTGTAGATGCCACCTCAGGTTGTATATGTGTGTAAATAAACCATATATCATAGGTGCCACAGAGCCTCATGTACATGCTCTTTGTGGCTGAGCAGCTTCAAGGTCCTTGATTTCTCTTCTTATGGTTATCTTTAAACATGGCGAGGACTAGCCAGCCCTCCAAATAAAGGACTCCCATCTGTATAGCAGGGAACATGGCCACCCTAATAATTAGGCCCAAAATGTCTGCACGGACGCTTTATTTCAGGGCACTGTAATTTATTCTTATGTACAGCAATCTTATGCTTGCTGATCCGAAATGGAAGAGTTTAGTGCGAAAAACTGGAATTGTGTGACAAAAATGAAATAATAGGAAGGGGTCCATAGTTGACTCCATTTTAAAGTAATCATAGTAGAATGGGCTAAATCAGCCATGAAGAGAAGAATCAGCTCAGCACAAACGAAGCCCTAGCTGGATGAAAGAAGTGTGTTCTCAGGATCATTTCCATGAATTACATTAATTATTTTACATAAAAATATGATTATTGTATTTATGGGCAATTCACCCTCTCTACCAAGAACATCTGCATCCCTTGCAATCTGTGCACTTGATGGAATTTAATTCAGATTCCTTTTATGCTGTTTTTGAATCCCTCTCCATAATCGTAATTACTATGAGTGTTATTATGCCTTTGGGTAATAGAACAGGGCATGCAAATCCCAGACGGCTGCAAAATTAGAAGCTATTTTCCTTTTATGCTTATTAGACTGTGTGATCGAAAGCATGATTTAAACTAAAATCCTCACATCGTTAATGGTGTTTACAGTATGGCATGTAAGGGCTCCCCCTCCCCCAACGAATTGAACCACAATAATTATAAAAGAGATTTTTGCAGAGTAATCCTATCCTCAAGTTATGCCTCCTAAATAGAGAGGGGTCTTTTCGAAACCCTCTTGTGCCAATGCAGCATAAAGCTACCCAGGTGGAAAAATTAACAAGCAACATGATGTCTAGCACTAGCAAAAGGCTGCCACTAGCATCACAGTTACACTGGCAAAACTCTGCCAGCGCATGGGAGGGAATTGATTTCAGAGCCAATGTCATTTTAGTGAGACTTACTCCTGAGTAAATGTGCTTGGGATAAGGCTGTAAAGGGGCCCTGGCAAGAGCCAGATTTAATCAGATCTATGAAACGTACTAGGAAAATCACAGGCATGTGGTTGAAGAAGAGGAGTACTTCTTCCCTTAATGCACATTGGTGGGCTGATCAAGTTAACAAGGTAAATGTGAAATAGGAAGCATGTCCTGATTGTTGAAACACTAAATATATCAGTCATTCACGTAATAAATAATTAGGAGACAGGGACTTTTGTAGAGAAAACGCCACCCTTATTTCACATCTCCTCGACACAAAAGTCATCCTTTATTTTTATTTTTTTCAGTGATGCTTCTATTTACACTTTAACAGGCTCTATAGAATGCTAATTATATTCTGAGTGGGATAGAATTTGACCACAAAAGCCATTGTGGCTGACATTTTCCAGAGATAGGGAACTTGTGGCCCTCCAGATGTTGCAGAATGACATCATTCATAATTTCTGTCAGCTCTTCTGGCAGGGTTTGGGGAAAACTGGAGCCTAAGGATGCTCCCTACTCCTGCCAGAATATATGCTGGCAAGTGTGGACCTGTGTGGACACCGGTTGCCACACTTCTTAGGAATGATTTGTTTCTTCATCAATACAGTATATGCTTTTGCTCCAGTCAAAGTCTTGGATGCCCACATATAAATTTGTAATGGTACTGTGCAGTTTTTAGCTGATATAAGCTTACTCGGTCCTTTAAAGTAGCTGTACAGAACATCGTGTTCTATTGATGAGGTGTCAATGTCAGTCAGGGCAACCTTATCACAGGCATTTAAGGATAATCAAACGAATGGGCAAAGTCCCTCTTCCATGCATGGACAAGCCCTCAGCGGGGTAGCGGATGAGGAGAAAAACAGCAAAATGGCATTCACCCAGTTTTTAAAGAAACTGGTGGAAGTCAACTTAGATCTGAGAGGTTTCCATCAGTAAAATAATGGGTGCAAAATGCCCTGGGAACTGATGTTGCTTTATCCTTTTGGGACCTGGACACTGCTGGGCAAACACAATGTATTAGAAGAAGGGGAAATGGGATGCAGAGTTGTGATGCTACCAGATTAGCCTGCTATCATAATCTCTTGTGATTTACAGCTCTCTCTCTTTTCAATAACCAGGGAGGAGATTTGAACAGAACACGAGTAGTTTTTTTATAGAGATGGATGGGGAGAGGCTGCCGATTGAGTTTTGCAGGTGGTTTTACAAGCCCTGTAATGTGATGGGCTGCTGCAGACCCGCCATTCCAAACAAATGGGAGCTTAATAGCTTAAAAGAAGCCTTGATTGTGGGCAGCGCTCAAAGGCTGATTACATGTGGCGTGTCCAGCTTTCCCCCATCCTAGCTTTCTACCATTTCACAGGGGAAATTACCTCAGAGCTCAGAGTAGCTAATGTAGCTCACCAGAAGGGGATTATTCCCAAGATTCAAGCAAAATGTTCCTTTGCTAATTTTACATGCTGATTGTCATTCCCTTCAGCGATCACAGCAGAACTCTAAGCCTGTTCGAACACTGGCCAAGCTATTTTGAATGTAATTTAAGGGGCCTGCAATGGAACACAGTTTGGTTCCCCTCCAAGACTTACCTGGCATGGTTTAGTCTATGGTTTGGGAACCTTTTCCAGCCTGAGGGCCAAATTTCCTCCTGTGCAATCTTCAGGGAGGGGGGCACATGTTAGTGGCAGCAAAAGTGGATGGAGCAACAGAAATAAATTTCACCATTTGTTCCAAACTAGCTTCTATGCACACTCTCACACACCCATCTCTCTTCCACCCAGGCTAATGAGACGATGACTCCATCAGTAAAGCATGAGGCTCTTAATCTGAGGGCAGTGGGTTCAAGCCCCATGCTGGGCTAAAGATTCCTGAATTGCAGGGGATTCAACTAGATGACCCTCATGGTCCCTTCCAACTCTTCAGTTCTATGATTCTATTATTTTAGTTCAACTGCACATTTCAGCCAGGCAAAAACCTCAAACAGGGTGCAAAATAGAGCCAGTGAGGGGTGTAGTTGGGGAAGGGTTGATGAAGAGTCTGCAAACCAAGCCTTATGAGGAACAACTGAAGGGAGCTGGGTATGTTTCACCTGGTAATGAGGAGACCGAGAGGAGTTATTTGAAGGCCATCTCCAAATATCTAACGGGCTGCCATATGGAATATGGAACAAGCTTGTTTTCTCCCGCTCCGGAGGACTTGAACCAATAGCTTCAAGTTACAAGGAATGAGATTCTGACTCAACATCAGGAAGAACTTTCTGAAGAGCTGCTTCACAGTGGAATAGTCGCCCTCCAGAGTTGGTTCCTTGGAGTTCCTTGGAAATTTTTAAGCAGATGCTGGGTGGCTGTCATGTATGATTTAGCTGTGATTCCTGCATGACAGGGGGCTGGACTAAATGACGCTTTGAGATCCCTTCCAGCTCTACAATTCTATGAGTCTACGGTGAACATCCTTGTTATCAGGGGTGCCATCTTGTTTCTCTCTTGGAGGCAGCGCTGCTGCAACCTGCCGGCTTTTCTCATTGACTTTGTGGGTGCCTGGCCCCCCACAATTATATTATTGTGGGTGTCCAAGCACCCACAGCCCCCTAGAGTTGGCTCCTATGCTTGTTATGTCTGTTTTGCAAAGGAAACAGTGTCCTTGTATGCAGCAGGCAGAAGATGACTTAGGGAGACCTTGGTCTAATCAGAGGAATATGTTCTCGGTCATACAAATTTATTTTACATCATTATTAGTAGTTGTAGCATTTACATTTTAGAGTAGCCTTGATACCAAGTAGAACTGCAATTCCACAGTCTGACCCAAACCATATCAGCACATTAAAATTGCATGCTCCTTTGCTACCGCAACTTCTATACTGCATGATCTAAGAGGTTAATCCTAGTGTACACGTAGGAAAAGAGCCTCCTCTTTTTGAGTAAACGTTGCAGCTGCATTGAGTGTCCTTTAACACTACCCACAGGTCCTTACATTAGGGAGAATTAAAAAAACAATAACAAGGAAGCTTGTGCAGCTAGAAACACTTACCTAATATTCATTTTGAGCTAGCATAAAAGAGAACTTGTGCATGAAACAATGAGCTTCCTTTACTCGCATTTTTTAGTCCATTGTCAGTCAGTGGGTTGTGCCTCTTGAGTCGCAGGGAACAATACCTGTATAATGGAATTCAGAACCAATTGCATGATTAAGGGCTCCTCAACTTTTCTGAGCACTCAGACTGATAAGCTAACACAAGGCTTGCATGGAGGTTATATTCTGCCCTCTCCTTGTTGAACATTCATTCTCATTCATTTGTCAGGAAGCTACACAACAATGAGCATTCATCCTGATTCGTTTGCAAGAAGGTGAGACATCTTCCCACCAATCCCACACTTTTTGGTGCATTCCCTGTCATCTTCCTAACTGCAAAAAAGTTTTTTTTTTCTGCAATTGCTTTTAGTGGTTTAATTGCCCAAACCTAAATTTCCCGAACTTAAATTTCCAATATGCAATTGAATCCCTTCTGCAAAATAGTGATAGACTGGAGGTAACCTCACTGTTTCGAAAACTATAAAGTGGAATCCATCCTATGTATCCTATGGAATCCATCCCACTTACTTAAGTGTTTCATGGGTCTTATTCTTTATTAAGGATTCCAGCCAAAGGCAGTGGTAGATTGCTAGATGGTAACTGACACCTTCCAGTTAACTGACATGCAATAGAAAAAAGGAAAGCTGGGAAACTGTCAGGGATGGGCCAATGGAAGCCCCCTGAAGTGAGACTAGAGCTGGGAACCAGAGGCACTGAGACAAGACAGCAGTCAGGACTGAAGAGCAAGTGAGGTTCGAATGACAAACAAGGGGGCAGGTTCAAGACTCAAGCAAGAAGTCAGGGTTGAAGAATACACAAGAGCTCAAGAAGATTCTGTTCCTCCCAAAATGCTCAACTTGAACAGGAATCTCTTTATAATCCTCCCCGCCCAAGAGAATCCAGTGGTGAACCTGTAGGGTTGTCATATTTCCAGAGGTAAAAATCTGAACAAAAAATCTCGTTGAGCTTTTGCGCAATCACAAAAATATAGATATGCATTACACAATATTTTTTTTACCTCTCCTCCCAAAAACCCAGATATTTGCTTAAAATTGTAAAAAAAATCCCCCCAAATGGCCATGTAGGCCCCCCAAATGAGGACATGTCCGGGATTTCCCAGACATATGGCAACCCTACGAACCTGGGTCACCAAACTCAGTTCAGAGAAGTTGGCACCTGCAATTCCATTATTCAACATATGGGGCAGCCATGAACAGATCCAGCAGTTTCTGAAAGGAGCAAAACACTATTTTCTAATAAAACTGACTTCTCTGCAAATATGTTGTAGACAAATCTTTTTTAAGTTTTTTGGTTTTTTTTACTTTTAATTTTGTGCCAGGGAGTCTATTCCCCCCTCTTCCTGTGTGATTCCAGTGCATCAGCACTCACTCAGCAATATTTGTTTAAAAATGGATGAGATCTTGCATTATTGTAAGTGTAAAAAGACTTTTAGGAGTATCCAAAAAAAATGAAAATGGTTCAAGAACAGCTTGGAGAACAGGGTGGAAACTCCTAAGAACTGTCATTAGAGGATATTTATCATGTATTTCCAGAAGGTTGTGTTACTATTCTACTTAATTAATACTTGTTAAATTTCTTAAGACACTTAAATTTCATACAGACTCAAGGCAGCTTATAATAATATGAGGGTCAGCAGGAGGAGTTGTCCCTGTTTGCTCTGCTCACCATCCCCTCTGCCAACCCCATACCTGGACAACCCCTCCTTGTTTACCCCTCACATCTCCCCCCACAGCTCACTCGAACCTCCCCTCATCTCCCTTCAAGTATCTATGCTGCTGCCCCACAGCTCACCCCAACCCACTTCCATCAAAGGTTGTCCCAATCCTGCCACAAGGACAAAGGTGCTTCAGAGAGCCTGTCCCTCCTCACTAAGCCAAGCTTAATCGAGAGGGATATGTGCATCACAGAGTGGTTTGCCAAATTGCTCTGTGAAGCACCTCCCCCCACCATGTTGGGATGCTGCTAAGGAATTGGGGGCAATTGGCAAGCCCCCAGCTGGCTCCAGCCCACTGGCCGGCGTGCCAGTCGAACTCCAGTCCTTGGTGCAGCATGAATCTGTGACCCAGAGCTTCTGAAGTTTCAGAAGCTGGGCACACAACTCAGCAGAGTAAACGCACAACAGAAGTGGCAGGGAGAGGCTGAGTAAAGCATATTTACAAGCAGTTTATTCAGCATACATCAGGACAAGAGGAAAAACATGTCTTCTCCCTTTCATGTCCAAGTAAGCAGCATAAGCAATAGCTATACACACAAAGGGAAGGTCCCAGCAAGCTGTGCTGGAGTGTAAACAGACATGAATGAATGAATTTATTAATACGGTCACAGACCCAGCATCAACACACACAATATCACAGATCATAAAAAAATATATCAGAAATACAGAGGACAATATGAATATAACAAGGATTTAAATATAAAAAATTAAAATTAATTATTAGCGTGCCCCCTGTAATTAACATTTAGGGGTTTGGTCATTATGGGATACCACTTGCTTCCTGCGATTAATTGCAGACGCACAGAATTTGGCTACATTTAATGTAGTCTTGGGATTCTTGTCCTCTAGCAGTAGTTTTAAACTATGGTGTACCGATTCTTTCCTGGACTTCTGCAAAACAGGTGTAATAAAAGTCAAACATATATCCTCATAAAGACGACAACGTAATAGTACATGTGAAGCAGTTTCAACTTCCAACGAGCCACAAGGGCAGACCCGTGCTGTGTATGGTTTACCCTCAAATCTGCCCAGACATGTGACATAAAAATCTGCCCAGACACGTGACATACAAATCTGCCCAGACATGTGACATACAACAATTCCACACGTCTGTTAAGGTGGAACGGAACATCAATATCCTAACATCCAGTTCACCTGGGCCACCTGCCACCCATGCTGCTCACTCACCTTCCTGCCTGTGTGCCATCATGCTGTATCATTAACGAAATCTTGTTGGGAGGGGATGAGATACAATGCCTTGGACCCTGGAGGGTCCATTTAACTCTTGTTGCTGCTGCTGCTGCTAAAACCTATCCTTCATGAATCTGTCTCCTCCCATTTTAAAGGCATCTGACTCGGTGTCCTCGCCACATTTCATTGCAAAAAAAAAATTAATCTACAAATTAATTAAGCACTGTTCAAAGAAGGATGTTCTTTTGCCATTCTGATGCTGCCAGCATGACTCATTGCAAAATCTGGTGTTACAAGAGAGGAAGAAGAATTGAAAAATGCCTCTCTCCACCAACTTTATAAACCTCTGCCATTGCCTGCCTCATCTGTTCGAAATAACCTCAAAGTATCGTGAAGAGATTTCACCCTCCTGGTTTCCCCTTTCAATATCATTTCAACCAATGAGCTCATTTTTCATGTGCCATCTTAAAAATAAAATAAACTGTGGTCATGTTGCTACACTATCTGAGTCATTAAATCAGGGTTTCCCAAACTTGGGTCTCCAGACTACTATTCCCATCATCCCTGACCACTGGTCCTGCTAGCTAGGGATGATGGGAGTTGTAGTCCAAAATCAGCTGGAGACCCAAGTTTGGGAAACCCTGCATTACATAGCACCATGGTGCCTATTCCCGATTTGCCAAACATCTCAGATCTCTTATCCTGGACACCACTCAGGCTGATGATACCAAAATGAGGATCTCTCAGCTTGGAAAAAGGAATTTCAGTGGCTCTGTGAGGCAAGCATTATGGCCCTGAAAGTTATTTCCCAATACAGATTTTAATTTGGAGCAGAGAAGAACCTATGTCTTCCCACCCGTCTCTCTCCCTCTCATGCAACAATCATAGCAAGCAAAGACTATGTTGCATTATTAATATTTTAAGTTACCCCCCTTGGGAATCCCAAGACATGAATGAGGAAATACGGGCAACACATTACAGTGGAAACTCTGGCTAAAACGCAACCTCCTGACTCTCATGTCAGACATGCATGAGAAATATATAGAGCGTGTCCGTTTTTATCACACACCAACCACAACTTGCTTACATTATATTTTCATAGAAAATTCAAAGGAAAGCCCCTTAAGACTGGGCAGAAGACATCTGGAGTCACTTAAATAAAAATAGTGTGTGCTCTGTCAAATTGGCATGGCCGGCCCCTAAATGCAAGATTCTAATTAAAAGGGAATCTCGCCATATGCAATCAGTTCTGCACACATACTAGCTGTGGAGAGGAATGACAGTACAGTGGTACCTCAGGTTAAGAACTTAATTCGTTCTGGAGGGCCATTCTTAACCTGAAACTGTTCTTAACCTGAGGTACCACTTCCCGCTGCCGCTGAACAATTTCTGTTCTCATCCTGAAGCAAAGTTCTTAACCCGAGGTACTATTTCTGGGTTAGCGGAGTCTGTAACCTGAAGCGTCTGTAACCTGAGGTACCACTGTACTTATTTGGCAACTCCTGTTTGTTTCAGTTGGTCTATTTTTGGTGTCTCTTCAGCTGGGTGAAACTTCTTATGCTACAATCCTATGAATCTTTTCATGGAAGCAAGCCCCCTATGTTCAGTGGGCTTACTCCCAGGAAAAGATGTGAAGGATTGTAGCCTTGAACCTCAGATTATTCGTTTTGTATCACACAACAACTTCAAAATACAACACTCTCAACTCAGCTAACACTTGTTTTTACAACATAGGCAGCCTAATCCTATGCATGATAAGATTTACTTGGTTGTAAATAGGGGAGAAATCCGATTCAATTTGCATTTACATGCAAACCTACAAAATCCACGGTCTCTGAAGCGATCTGCAAAACACAACACAACCATCCTTCAGACTGCTTCTTCAAATTGCAGTTTCACTGAGATTAAAAGTCTCATGCTCTACCGACTGAGCTATCCTAAATTCTTTTAAAGGAGGAAAAGCCAAAGCCATTGGTATTCATCCTGACCCTGCTTAGTTTCCAAGATCAGACAAGACTGGGTGTGTTCAGGGTATCATGGCCGTAGACACATAATGCCCTAGTCATGTAGTATGCACAAAAATGCATGAATGTTCATGAATGTTCATGAATGCATGAATGTTCATGAATGCATATGGTACCTCAGTTTATGAACTTAATCCGATCCGGAAGTCCATTCTTAAACCAGAACCATTCTTAAACCAAGGTACACTTTTCCTAATGAGGTCTCCCACGGCCGGTGCCCTTTCACCATTCAAATTCCGTTCTTAGACCCAGTAATGTTCGCAAACCAGGACACTACTTCCGGTTTTGCGGAGTTCGTAAAACGAATAGTTCGTAAACAGGGCTGTTCTTAAACTGAGGTACCACTGTTTTAGTGAAAACGGCTTACAGAAATTACATTACATTGGGAACAATTCACACTAAAATGCTGGTGAATTTTCACGAGATCTGAATTTCAGCTTGGAAAAAT